>NW_003805484.1:0-131006 GCF_000255335.2 Galendromus occidentalis | reverse complement strand
ACCACTGTTGGTGCTCCTTCTCGGCTTCGATGCGGACGACCCTGCCTTCCTTCATGAAGAACTTGACAGGCTTCTGCATTTGCTGCTCGTATTGACCCTGTTCACGGAGGGTCTTAGCGAGACGCTGTTCTTCGGGCTTGAGATCGCCGAGAGTTTCATCGTGGAAGTTCCTGTTGATCTTGTCGTACTTTCCAAGAGTGAACTGGGTGAACTTGGCGAGGTATTCCCCCTCACGGACCTGCTCGAGGGCGAGAGTACCGTTGTATTCGAGGGCGGTCTTCTCGCCGGTGAGTTTCTCAACTCCGACGGTGACAGCACCACGAACTCCGTAGACGGAGGACTGGCCTTGTTGACCCGCGAAATGGAAAACTTCGGCGCTAGCGGCTGCAAACGAGCAAGAAACATTTGTTAATTCTCACTGCTGATTGCTCCGACGACACTCTCTCACGATATTCCGAAACTCGGAATCGAATGATCGAGCTCTTTCCAGGCTCGTGTGCTGTGGGATTGTAATCCTTGGAAAGCTCTTGCACACGTTTCCGTACCCGCAGCCAGGAGAACGATTGGGAGGAAGAACCTCATGATGAACGGCTAGAATCTCGTATCCAACCGAACGTGATGATTCCAGCAGCGCACAAGCGTTTTATAGTGCGGCGTATCTTGATTGCTGATCGTAGCACTTCTGTCTCTCTACTCTCTCGAAAAAACACGTGAATGTCTCGGAGCGCCTAGCGGTGTCCATACGCTTACCACGGTGGATTCTGATTACTATCTCTAGTACGCTGGTCAGGTAGATGGTATATCAAAGACGAGCTCGTCAACCGGGACATTCGAACAGGCTCCCCGGAGCCCGTGCGACGTTTGAATGCTCGGATTCCTGCTCCCCATCGCGGAGTCGATCGGTCCGGCGTAGTTTTTTTAGGAGACCCAGATTCCGGAAACTCTGAGAGCCGTGCTGGGAATCGTGCGCTTATTATTGGCGTGATTCATCATCATGAGCGTCCCGAACGATCACGTCGCTTGTGCACTCGAGGGGATGAGCTCTATCGGAGCGCACTCCACACATCAGGCGATTTCAGTCGGTACACGACCTCAGATCCTTGCCGTGATGTCTCACGCAGGCCGCTCCTGTACATGCCTCCCAAACAGATCGTCGTTCGTGCAGATTTCTCTTCGTCTGGTACGCTTTCCGGTCATTCGGGAAATTCTACCCGAAGTCACGGTGTCTGGACGACAGGGAGCTCTAGACAGGCCTATCTCAAGGCGAAGCCTCGAGCCAGGGGCAACAAACCAACCTGTGACGATGCTGAGATCGACCTCACAGAAAAGCGGTCCTGGCCAATCGCCGGGCAGGCTCGCAACCTATGGGTGTTTCAAGCAATCGTGGACTCGGGTCGATCAATCCGATGACGGTATTTCAATGCTCTGAACTCGGGTTACAGAAACAACTCCCGAAAATCGATACCTTCATAAATTCAAGTTGCTTGACGAGGAAAGCGGTCGGAAGTTTGAGGCATTTGTTATTCAGACGATATTCGTCCCGAACGGTGTTGGCTGCTCCACTGTTCTGACTTCCGGAGCGCATCCTGATATCGTCTCATTCGTAGAAGCAGCGTAGAGCGACCGATACCGATACCGTTCACGTCACTAAACTGATACAGCCCGCTACGTTAGCCCGATGAACTGTATATACCTATGCTAGGCTCTAAGCGGTTGGCTGCTTCTGTCGGTTTCCGTAGGCCAAAGCTCATAGGTGGCTGGAGATGCATCTCTGCTGCTCCCGGAAGAGCACGAACCCCAAGAATACATACATAGACGGAACTCTGATTCTCGCGACCAATGAGCGGAGTTTTCCACCTGAACGGTCAGAGAAACCCCTATAATCCCAAGGTACCCCATCGCTTCGAGTCAACGTCTTCATGTCCTACGCTGCTCCTGACTGCGCTCTCCATGGCCATCTTCAACACTCCACTCTGCCTCGAGCTGGATATGTGTCGTACGTAGGGAGGACGACCAGGTTCTCGTGTTTATCGGAGTGGGACTTCGAGAGTACCGGGAAGCTCGAGGTCGCCGATCTGAGGTCTGCTACAAGTCGGGTCCGTTTTGAGTCACGCAGGGGCGCGGGAACTCATAGAGACGAAGACAATGCAACATGTGCAAGTCCAGGAGTGAGTCACGGGATGGTAAAAAAGCGGTCAGCTTCTGGTTCCGATCGTTGAGGGTAAGCTCCGAAAAGCTGGGATCCGATGTAGACGATTCGGGCAGTTCACAAAGAGCATCATCGTGATGCTCATTCCGCCCTTGCCATTTTGGTTGCCTGAATCCGAGAATATCAATTTGCGGTCCTGTCCTTTACCCTTGTCGGATTGAAGGACCAATCTTCGACCGAATCCGAAGTCAGCTCCCTCATCCCCATTGAGCGAGGAAGGAGGATATCGAGATTCCCGAGCAGCCCGAGAATACACTTCCTACTCGACGGAGAATTCGGGAAAACCCCAAGAAAGGACACATCAACTTTAACGGAGTGTGGTTTATTCATTATATGATGAATGTTTGTCGCAACGGTTTGAGCTTAATAATATACATATTACTCAGGGACGAAGGGAAGGGGAGGTTTTAGGGAGGAAGGAGGTGCGCCCGGTGAACCGGGAGTGCGGGCTGTGGGAGCTATCACGTGCCTAAAGGGGTTTTTTGGTCTATGCTGTACGCTGTTCTCCTGGAGATTCCTCCTCGGAAGACAATATGCTACTAATCACCGGCTACATGTTTCTCTGTTATGACGACACCCTGTGGGCGATAAAAACGAAACCAAAGGGAATTACTTTTTTTCCTTCCTGTCTCTCTCTCTGTCCTACATGGAATCGCAGCTATGATATAACACAAAGCCCGGTCTTGGAAGACCCAGGGCATACCATGAATTGTTATTCGACTCGTTTTCCTTTTGATATATTTTTGTATGGAGGTTCGCTCGCTTGTTCTGCTCGCGCATTCTCTAACATCTACAGACTAGCTGGAACACTCGGCTGTCTTTTATGTACAGATCTTTTCGTCTCTCCCACTTGACTCGTCTCCTTGTATGCTCCATCGTCTGCTATTTTCTATGTATGTACCCTCATAGGGAAGTTAATCAAACAAGTCCGAAATACAATATATTAATCATTCTTTCATCTCTTTCTCTCGTTCCACTTACTCTCGCCTCCGTCTACCAACTTTCTTTCTCTCTCTCTCTCTCTTTCATTCATCCGAAGAACTATCCATCAGGATCTCTTCGGTTACAGAAGCGGAGGTTACAGTTCTACAATGATCTAAGAGATTTCACTCACTCCCCGCGTTCCGCGTTACGTGGCAGCGCCCGGAATCGCGCTAACCACTCTGTACAAAATTGTATAAAGCCATAATACAGGGTGAAGCTATATGTTACCGCTCTCTCCCGCCCTCTCTATCCGATACGTTTGAAGAGAGGGAGAGAGCAGAGGGTTTTTCTTTCTCTGTGAAGGTGTTGCTACCTATGATGTGTGGGGTTCTCCATGATAATTCCCATGAGTTCGCAACTCATTCGGAACTTCTCTTCCCGATGCCCATTCGTCAATTCCTCGTCGAAATGAACGTCAATCAGAACTCGATGGCGATAATGATAATGTCTACGGCCCGAACCGAGCACTCATCTACTAAACTCACGCATAACCGACGCGGTCACAGGTTTTTGAAACGCAGTGCTCCTGGCTTTTGTTATCGCCCTACGCAATGTTCATCGAGGCGAATGATTCTGAATCATTGAATATCAACAGCTTGGTTCGGTCTTCTATCACATTGGACGCATCTCTGTTAAACGTTCGTCGATTGGAATTTCGCTGGTAACGGTTACGGTGCACGGAGGACTTGGGGGAGGGGGCGATAGCGTTTAGGAGAGTCGTGGCGCTAAAACGTTGTAGGACGCCCTCACTGGTAAGAGCTAGCACGGTCTTAGAATGCGCTTCCTTGATAGATTGGTTGATTGCTGGTCAGCCGGTCGCCCAGTCTGGTTGAAAGTGATGGATTTGCGGATGGTTGGATGAATGCATGGATAGTCTGTAGAATTTTGCTCGATGTTGTTTCCGCTGCCGCCGTCTTATTGTTGGCGTTGTTGTTCGTTTTGCTGCGGCCGCTGCGTTTTACACTGGGATTGGAATGTCGTTTTTTGCTGTTTTCATTTTGATCGTGGCGGTATTCATGGCTGTACCTAAGTCAGTTCGCCGCTATCTAACGAGTCGGGTCGGTTGTTGTTGCTGTTCTTCATGCTTGCTTTCTTCTTAGAACGGATGGCATTTAAGAAAATTTTACTGCATTAACCGTTTGGAGTTAGGCCGAGTTTCATCCAAAAATGAGACGCGGCCCGCTTGTAAGCTGGACAATTTCCGGTGGTTATTGTTTTGTTGTTGTTGTTGTTTCAAGTAGCTGCTGTTTTGGTTGTTGTTGTTGTTGCTGCTGCTGTTGCTGCTATCACGTTGGATTACTTGCTTGGACGATTGAGTGATCATCTCTCTTCCATTGACATTGATCAGCATCATAACAATCATCATCAGGATCAATGACAATCAAGCCGAGTCGCTTTACTCGAGTTGCTCGAGAAAATTCGGAGACTTGAAGTATTCGGGCACATTGTCGTCCAGCCTGGCGATGATCTTGTAGATAGCCTTCTTCCAAGACTGTTCCTGGTCCTTTCCAGCGAGAATTGATTTGAAAAATTCCCTGAGGGTCTGCTCCACGACGAAGCGAAAATTTTCTGGAACCTGAAGAGGAGAAAATTATTGCCGAGGATGCTCCGGCCGGATGACGCGTCTATGGACTGCAGGATCGTATCAGGTAATCGTTCGAGTCGAATATTCGCTCCAAGATTATCCGGTCGGATTCTGAATACTAGATCAGTCTCGAATCCGGACCGTTGGGGAATTTTGAGGATCGAAGGTACTCACGTCGATGTGGTTGTTGCGATTATAATGAAGATTTAGAACTCTGAGTAGCTCCGAGTCATGGGACACTCGGATCTCATCGGCGTTTCGGATGCCTTCACTGATCGCCTGGCGAGCGTACTTCTCCATTTGAATGTAGTAAAATTCCCTGAAAATGACGGAATAGGATCCGTGAGAATTTAAGCCTCGGCAGCGGTCGAGTAGCAAGCAAAGAGCTGCGGAGGGAAGTTTCAAAGGTTGAACTCTTGGATCATTCTCATAGCTTAAGTCTCTGTGTGGAAGTGTGTGAGATACATTTTTGCAAGTCACGATTATGACCACCACCACCGAATGTACGATGGCGATGATGATGTCGACAACGATGACTGCAACCAGCGAGCGAACGAACCTACGAAGAATCATGCCGAGCGTTCTCCTGGCATCATCCTTGGTGAGAGTTGCTTCAGAGCAGAGTTCCCTTCTCAAGGAAGTGAACCGCTAGTTTTTAGTTGTGAGAAAGTTTTGCTTCGAGCCAAGATTAAGACACGCGCTCAGCAAGCAGTGCCCCGAGAGCTGGCGACCAGCAGTCTCGCTGGATTGGAGATGATCCACCGCAGCGACGAATACGCCGCCGTAATCTCATGATGGCCATAGAGCTCTCGCCGTAAACTAGTGTTAGGGAATCGAAAGCGAAGTCAGAAGAGAAATTCGTCCCCAAAAAGCCTCCAGTCGCCCGCCGCCTTCAAGACAGTCTGCCAGCTTCGATGCACCCTCTCCGTAGTGGGGTCAGCAACCTTGAAGACGAGGGGGGTTCTTGGGATCGCGTACTACTCGTACTGAGGGGAAGCTACCATGAATGAACGTAGTGGTCCAGTCGCATCGCTCTATGCTAGAATCGAGATGCAGCTTCCCGCTAACCGTTATAGAGATGAACAGAAGGCGGTCGCGAGCCTCCCTGATCTTCTAAGAGTCGATCAACAACATTTTGTCCATACTAGGGGAGGAAAATACAAAGTCGCGGCTCGGAATTTTAATTTTTCGCATCCCTGCTCCCCAGGGAATATAGAGATCAACATTCGGTCCCGTCGTCCCTTTTGCGTTGAAAAATCTCCACTCTCGTTGAAAGCGATCGAAGCAGGGAGATTCCCGTGAGAATCTCTGCCTTTGCTCATCGCAGAGGATAGAGATGATCTATCCATTCGGCTTAGGGTTTATCGATGATCAAGAAAGCACCGGCGTGAGTTCTAGGCTAGAGTTTTCCCAGAAAGCTCCAGATGATTCAGATCTCTCATGACCCCCGATCTGACGTAATCTGACGGCACCGAGAAACGCTCCTAGAACGCCCACAGTCAAGTGTTCTGTTCTCAAGTTCTCTGTCCGGATCCGTTCACGGGATTGAATGGGCTTATCTCTTTCGCTCGTCACCGAATAGGAGTTCAAGCTCTTAGAATCATCAAAATATCGATCTCTTCAATGGCAGTTGTGGAGTAATGCGACCTCATCGGCGAGCCCGAAGCACGGTGACAAGCAAGTCAGCATCCTTCGAGCTCCGGTCGTCGCGAGAGGCCCCGAAGCACTTCCTGAAGCCTGTCCCAAGCGTTTTCGCACTATTTCAGCCGGGAGTTCAGTGAAGGCATCGATTCTGTTTTGCATGCGCCCGTTCTCCGGCGCGCTGCCGAATCAAAACATGATTCCGACGATTGAGCGTCGGCGGAAAAAAGAGGAACTTCTGGGAGAAACACGCGAATCGCGAGTCCTTCCCGTACTTGCTTAGTGGTCGGTGGGTTGCGTGTTCGCCACCACAACGAAACGCATACTCAGGAGCGTCTCGACCTCGAACATAGAAAGTCGGCACCGGCTGTGCAAAGAGAGGCTTCGTTTGTCCGTAGGACTGACATTATGCGCTTTTGTGTCACGAGCTCTTTATCCCTGGCCGGGTGACGTCTCACCCGAAACCAGCCATGCGTTCGCGGAGCGTCAGACCATCCTGAACATGCTCCAACAACGGAACCAATATCGATCGCTTCGACTGAGGCAACGCCAGCACCGGAGTAGCCTTCAGGTGCAGCTGAATCATATCCATGTGTAGTCGTCGTCCCCATCTTCGCATCGAATTCACCCTTCAAAAGCAGCGGAAATACGGACGACCGCGCGGATCCGCACGGATCTGAGCAGATCTCCCTCCCTCGGCTTCCTATTGAATTTTTCTCGTGGATACGGCGACCCCGTGCTAGGGTTTTCCTGAGACGTCCCAAACGCTCGAGTCCCGAAAACGGGAACAGAATTAGCGTCGAAATCTTGAGATTAATTTGCCGAGCAACAATTAAATCTCAAGGAAAGCTTATAAAATTGGCGATATCTAACTCGGGGGAGTATAGGAGATCGACGGGATACAGGGAGTGTTAAGCAGAAAGCCGAATCCTAATCCATTTCGCCTTGCGGACCGTAGATCCCATCCGGAAAAAATTGAGGCGACGGAGCTATACGAAAGTATGTACGCGAAAAGCCGCACATCCGCGCCGTACGTTCGAACCAGTCAACGCGGCGACCGGAGATGGCGTCGGGTAGCGGAGAAAAAAATGCCCAGAGAACCCCTTCTTCATCGAATCGAAGAATATATAAAGTGCCGTCCGAGTGATTGTCGAAGAATTCCCCCAAGATCACGTCGATGAGCACCACCCACCAGCAGTAGCTCTCGGTGCTTGAGCACCATCCCCTCGAGCAGATTCTCTTATCCACTTAATATAACAATGAAAAATATAATGATAGCAGCTAATAAAGTACAGCGGAGCCGAGTCGGTCTTGTTTCTCTCGTTGCCTCTCTGACATCGTAGCCGCCGCCCGGTTGGTCTTCTGTCTCTTTGGGGACTTCAGCAGGAGTCGAGTCGGAGTTTTGGTGCAGCCTGTGGGTCGGTTGCTAAGCGACTGCACCAAACACGAAATCGACGTGACCAGCGACCTTATAGTTGGGCGTTCCTCGACCGACGAACTTAGGTTTACGCCTGACCTGAGCGAGGAGGTCCTCGTGGCGGCCATCTCAATGATAATAACATCTATGGAGACTCCCTATCTACCTAATGGGCCCTCGGGGACACGCTCCGTGACCGCCAGGACGCGGGACGGAGCTTCACTTCCTTCCCCTTCCAGCAACAGCAATAGCTTGCCGAGCGAGCACCATACTTGGAACAGTTCTCTGTCCGCTCCCCGTCCAGCCCCACCGAGGGTCTCTTCCGCGACCGTTCGACCAAGCGAGCGGGCGAGCGGGTGACGATACGCTCAGGGTCCCTCCAGCAGGACACCAAACCCACCACCACCACAACAAGAACCACTCTAGCAGAATTCGGAGAATGGACCCTCGGAGTCTTTCTCTGAGCCCGGCAGCTCGCGCGCTCGCTCGCTCGCCCACTTACATCATCAGCTTCGATAGGCGGCCAAGCGTTGACTCCTGGACGTGACCACAGAGACGCCTCAGGACAGCCGCCGACTGTTTTCAGATAGATAGCCAGCCAGATGGCATCCAGCCGCTAGCCGGCAGCCAGTCGAGCTAGCTTTCACTTTTAACTTCAGCAGCGGCAACAACGGTACCTCTTCATACTTTCTAACGGGTAGTAGCAGTAGTATTCGGCCAATTACTCGTGTGAGCCGGCAGGCCAGCAAGCCAACTGGCCAAGCTGACGACCTAACGACACACTTCAACGCCAGAAACATACGATCCAGCTCCTCGAGCATCACTCCTTCATCGCGCTCGTCGTCGTCGTCGTGATCCGCGCCACGTAAAAAAGGGAAATGTACGAATTCACTACGGGGAAGGACGAATGCACCAACGGGCTGTACGTTGCGGGCCTTAGCGGGGAGCAAAAGCGAACTAGGTGGGTGTTTTGTCCTCGCGGAGCGTCGCTCGCTTGAGAAAGCGCTAGTTCTAGTTGGCTCACGAGATAAGTTCGTTAGATTCGAAGCGAACGGGAAACGAATGCTCTCCCCGAAGAAATTCGAAGCGTCACATTTTTCTTGCCTTCGTATGAATGATCACCTCCGCCACAGTTTCAGCTGTCCCAGAAGTGGCCCGGTGGGGCTTCCGGCGTCTGTATTCCTGCTTGACTTGGCCGATACGCTCTGTGCATTTCAAAGACACAGGCATAGCTCACATGGACACGGGCTCAACGTACACGAAGTTGCTTGATCGCCTTATACGTATCCTACGTAATAAAAGATTTCTGTTCGAATTCGGACCGAATTTCGCCGCGGGAGAGCCGACCCGAATCCCGTATTTCGGAATCGGGTTCTCGAGCAGAAAGAAAAGGAAAAACCATCCCGCCGATGACGGGTCTTGAAATTTCCGGAAGGATAGCTCTTGGACGGTTTTTTTTGTGCTAAGGAGAAGCATCGAAATCTTTCGCACAGACGACCGAGCGGCAGCTGTACACTTCAGTCACAAGTTCGTCGGTTCCGAATCGGCTCAGCTGTTTGAGATCGCAAGCTACCTGGCCGGAGGAAGTGGCTCGCTGTTTTGCTTCGAACCTCTCGCTGCTGCCTCAGTCGGTGAAAAACCTCGCCGTGATGTTGCGGCCCAAGAAAGCATTGTTGCACTCAGGTCGCCCGTTCGTTCGTTCGCTCGCTCCCTCGTTCACTCACTCGGGTTCTGGTTCCGGTCGCAGCACCGGTCGATTCGAACACAACGGAGATCAGCTCGGGGAGAAATAAAGCAAGAAACAGAAGAGAGCAAAAGAGAGAGCGCAACGACGACTAGACACCAGCCCGCTGCTGTGGACGACGATGACACGATCCATCCGGATGAGAACCTCGTCGTCTGTCTAGCGATCGTCTGGAGCAGTAGCTCCTTCTCTCCGATGACCCCTTTAACAATTTCGTCTGTTTGTCTGATCCGTGTGTCTGAGCGAGTCCGACAACGACCTCATTGACGTCGTCTTTCGAAAACTTTGCTCCCAGCTGACCAGAGCCGAAAGAAACTCGGAGGGACCATCAGCGAAAGACGATCTGGTTGAACGCACGGATGAAATAGGGCAGACTAGGGCACGTCAGAGATGAAGAGATCGTCGTTGTTATACGTAGCAGAGCGAGAACGTTTTCGTTCCGAAAGCGAGAGCCGAAACATCCCGTTCGGCTATCTCTCGAGCAACGGACCGCTTCAACAGCTGCCTCCGACGGAGGAGCCGAACCCGGCATCGTCCACGGCACACGCCAAATCATGAAGACGCCACAAGGCATCGTGATTAGCTGGATTTAGCAGCTCCCGATGGTGGTGTTTGCTCTTCAGATCGTGCCGATTGGCTGAAGTTGCCCGAATCGATGGCATTTAGGCTCTGCAGCAGCAGCAGCAAGAACAGCGGTAATAACCACCATAGGTTCAGCGAAAGTTACATAGCGCGCTCGTGATGAGGAAGGCGGCCGAACTGACCGCTGCTATTTCGTGGTTTTAGCCTCTACGTATCTTGAGCGTCCTAATTGTCCCGCAAAGAAAACCACGAGAGTTTCTGTCGAGAGTGAAAACTCCATCGGCCGCCGATAGGGAGAAGATCCCCATACATGTCGAAAAATCGACGTGCTCCGAGACGAAACGTCGTGGAGACTCCTCTTGGCCCTCGTCGACCCAGACGAGCTGGGCCGATACATGGACCGATGTCGAAAATCAGCTATCGTCTATCTGTCTTCTCGAACGACCCACTTCCTCTCTTTCTGTGCTGCTGCTGCTGCTGCTGCCTACGACTACTGCTACTCCTCCTGAGGCCTGACCTCAAAAAGCGACCGGTGCGCAGACCGGGCTCATTCACAGGATCGGCTGGTGCTCATTCACGAGATCGCCCGGTGCAGAAATTTCTCTCTTTGACCACTGGCAGGATGCGGGAGAGCAGGCCAGAGAGAACTTCCTTCCCCGGAGCAACTTCCGAACCAGATTTGAAGAAATCCCAAATGCACGCATGCCATAAAAGGAAGGCGACGACCGCCGTGCTCCCACCGACGGCTCTCGAGTAAACGGCTCCGCTTACCACCTAGCTTCTTGCTCCTTTTTCACAGCGGCACCACCATCTCCATTTGTTCGATTCGCTCGTTCGCATCTCGCCGCGGCGAGAGCAGCAGCAGCAGCAGCCAAAGTGCGGAATGGCGCTATCCTAATTTATGCAAATACGCTGTATTCGTGTTTAAGAAAGCTCGCCGGGAATTATCCCCTTCAGAATTCCCCCCTCCGATACCCATCGACCCCCTCCCCGGCTCGCCTTCGATATTTTCAACCCCTTTTATTTCCCTTGGCTGTCCGCCTTCGTCCCGCGCTGGATAGCTGCCGCCGTGGTCGTCACCGCCGGTGCCGCCGCCGCCGCTCGCTGCTCGGGCAAGGGGGCCGATAATCCTTCTCTTATTGTTTTATGCTCTTCGATCATATCAAATGCGCGGCGCATGTTTGTGCATGTCCATTGAGTTCCTGAAGTTGGCGAGCGCCGAACTTTGAACAAGTGGGCACGCCGCCGTCATCGCCGTGCGCCGGCCATGCGGCGCGCGGAGCGACGGACAGCCGTCGTTTTCGGACTCGCGGCAGCAGTGAGAGATTCCAACTCTTTTCCACACGTTCCGGCAACTTCTCTGGGCCCTGCTGGACGACGTGTTGGACTCACAAAGTGACCGAAAGCGATTCCAGCGGCGAGGAATCACAAACAGCTAAGGTTTAGAAATGGATTAGCTCGAGCTATCATCGAAGGATGACGGCATCTTTTCTGACGTGATCCTCCCAGGCGGAATCGTCAAAGCCAAAGATCCAAAGAACTCTCAAGTCGAATTCGATCACAGAGATTTCCCCCAGCTGGCGAGAATCGAATCTGGAACACGGCGGCCTGCTGTCTCCACCACCAAACCGGAATCCGTCGACGCGGACCAGCCTGTCTGGAAAATCTTCCTCGGACTGTGAACTGCGAATGAGTCCGGCGGGGGATTCTCCACGGAATCGAGACAGATTATAATAATGAAAGGAAGTGTGGGAAGTAATTCAGGAATGTGGGTGACACCCGCCGACACTATCGGAGACGATGGCGTCGACGAGACGGAAAACTTCTCGCACAGGTGGTACCAAGCAACGCCGTGGTCATTACACCTACTTTCGTCGTAGGCGTTCGCGGCTACTACCTAAGGGTAGGCGGTTGGATGACTGGATGAGAAACTCACCTAAAGTTGGAGAACCACTTGACTAGCTGGGCAGTGTTGTTCTTGTTGAAGTTGATGTCGGGGAAGTACATCTTAAGAATTGCGGAACTGGGGTATCTCACGTAGAAGAACATAAGCTTCGCCTTCCGAAGATGCATTGGCGTCAACGTCGATGTGTACCCCGTGCCCCCTAGACTACCGTTCTTGCTATACGAAGAGGTTTCGGATGCTGCGATTGAGAGAGAGGGGGAGAAAATTAGCGTCTGAGCCCCTCGAATCGAAGAGATCCGGAACCGTTCCTCTGCGGGCTTGGGCTCCGATTTCTGCAGTAGCTTATGAATTTTTTTCGTCATCGAGTCTACTCAAACGTACTCAGCTGCTCCAACTCCGGATACGAACCTGGGGTAGCGCTGCCCTCGTGACTGGCCGCTCCAGGCGTTCCAGTGCGGGGACAGAAGGGACTATTGGTGCCGAGGGCCCCCAACGCTCCCGCGCCGCCGGCTCCGTTAATATATCTGAAAGTAGAACAGCCATTTACATTGTGTTGTGGCATGTTATTTGCGCCGTGGTGGCTGTCTCATTCTGGGACGTCTTTCTCCGTGTGTGACCAGCTGCCCCGTGTTTCTCCGAGCGAAATCGAATGCGGTGGTCAATCGGACTCGTCGGCCGAGTCGTCTTTGCCGAGGAATACCGAAGCGGCCAGCCCTTTCGTTGCGTGGTTCGACGGCGATCCGTCTGGCAAGCGGCGCGCTGCCTCTAAATCGACGGCTTTCGTTCGGACTGAACGAGAGTTCAGAATGGCTGGGTTTGCTCGCTTGCTTGCTTGCTCGCTCGCTTGCTTCTCTCACCGGGATGGCTTGCTGAATGCTCGGAGGATGTCCGGATGCAAAAATGTGTCTTCAATCTAGCGATGAGGACGAGCGGGAGCTCTCCAGAGAACACCTGGTATTGAGACCAAACTCACGGTGCTATGTGAAAAGTCTCCTCCGGAGAAAGAGGACTGCTTTTTCGAGCCTCAGGATATGACATGATTCAATAAATAAACGGATTCTATCTCCGATTGCACCGGTGACCCACAAGTCACGGTCTGGAGATCTACTAGGCTAGCGTGTGTGGCTGAGGAGCATGGGCCGGCGTCGAAAAGTCGAAGAAATCCACTCCGCTCAAGGGAATACGGAATAATTTGGTACTTCTTGAGATTGCATCGCTACGAGATTCCTGTCCTTCGAGCTCGGGCGCGAGACCCACGAACCCGAGGCGCAGCAAGGAAAGACAAGAACACCGTCCTGAGCAACAAGGCCCGTGAAGGAGCCATTGAAACTGGTACATACTAGGCTGTACTAAAATCCAACTAGCCCAGACGGACTCAAAAGGAGGCGGACGGGCGGGTGGGTGGGTGAGCCAGCGAGCGAGCGAGCGAGCGCGTACGAGCGAGCAGTCAAGCAGTCAGGCGGCCGACTGTTCGAATGACTTAGGACAGGAGAAGAAGATGTGGTTTGAGAGTGCGCATCTTTTGAACTATCTAACCCTCCGATGACTCAGGATAACATCTGCTGTCACCGGGCGCGGCCGAGCATTTTGTCGTCGTCGTCATCATCGCAGTGGCGATGCCAGTGGTGGTGGTCGCCGCCGCTGTCGTCGTTTCCGACAAGCCCACAAGAACAAACAAAGATTTGCTCGGGCTATCGAAGCAATAGACACACTCATTGTCAAATAGACATATACACAGATAGATTGCTCGACGGAGGACGGAGGAACTAGCTCGTTGGATTGCCGGCCCAACATCGTCCGATAGAGAGACAGACTGGCGAATGAATATAGAGGCATCGACAACTTGACACTCTGATGCGGACTAGCATTGACAACAACTTGAGCACCGCACGCTCGGATCATCGACACCCTCGATTGGCTTCGACCGACCCGACCCTCTGTTGTTGTTGGGGTAATTGATCAGTTATACGGTGATCTTAATTCTGCGGAGTACCCTGACACGGTGATACACCAATGAAATCAAGGGGACTGTGTTCTGATATCGAGGGAGAACGTGTACGGAAAACTCCTAGCGTGCCGGAAATGTAACGAGAGGATTGGAAGAAAATCATGATTGTGCCAAGAATGATGACGATGATGATCATCTTCGTGTGAAATCAGAATCATGAGGAGCGACCGTAAGAAAAAAAAATCAGGAACAACGCTTTTCACCCTCCACAATATCGTGACAGCCTCGATTGATTCAAGGAAAATTATTCGAACCAATTCGGTCATCAATTATTTGGCTCGATGGAAATTATTTGAATAACGACTAGGACTCATACTTTAGCTCGACTGGCAGCATGCGAACTTTGTGGTGGACCGATGGGAGTAACGGATCGGTAGAGAGGGAAATTACTCACTTGAATATGTTCATCATGTCGTAAGGCAGAGGTATCGGTGCGCCTCCGTTTGGTTCCGTTCCACTCTCCGAAAGAGATTCGCGCTCTGAGATCGTGTTGTCCTGAAGCGATTTGTTCAGACCAGCTCGCTGCAGGTAGATCCCGAAAGTATCCGCCGATAGGTTTGAAGAGGGGGGAGCAGCGGCGGGGGTCGTCGATGCCCGATTGCTGCTTGGATCAGATACGGGGGATTCCGATGATCGCTGCTGCTGCTGCTGCTGCTGGTGGGCAGCCTGTTGCTGCTGTGACGATGCCTGTTGTTGGCCCGATTGGAACGGGGCCGACAGCCTCTGCTGATGATCGAAATGAGGGAGGTGGAACAGGTCGTGGTGGAGCGACGGGTTCGGGATCGCGACGCTGGTCGGCAGAGACACCGGAATTAGCGGAGGTGGATACGACGGTACCAAAGCGGTACCGCTTGAGGGCGACTCGCCGAACTTGGGTGAATCGGAGCGGCGGGGCGCGAGCCTGGTGTCCGTGACCTTGTGCCTCTTCTTCTTTCCGGGAGTGACGACGAGGGACATGGCCTCGGTCTGCTCGGGACCGGGCACCACCGTTGAGGGCGGCGGGGGAGACGAGTCCCCTCCGCCGTAGCCTGCAGTCGGGGACTCGCTGCGTTTGAGCGGCAAAGCTGGAGATGCGTTCGGAGTTGAGGTTTTCATGCGTTCGCCGGCGAACATGGGTTTCGACGAAGCGGAAATGTTCTGCAGTTCATTGCGAGGAGTCCTACCGCCTCTGTCGATCACCTTGCTTTTCGCTTTACGGTCGAGCATTTGGGCGAAGAGTTCTCTTTGGTGGTTGGCCAAAGGTCCCCCGAATGCCATCAACGATTCGTGTCGTGCGAGGTCGAAGGACGGAGGGTGGGAAGGTCGCAAAGGAACTGCGGGAGCAAGCGGAGGAGATGCGCCTCGTTCACTTCGGAGAGCTTGGGATCCGATCTGATGATGACTACCAGTACTAGCGAGATGGGCTCTTGCGTCGCCGACGACACCGCTATGATGATTATGATGATGGCTGCTGCTGAGATGATCTGCTTGGAAACGCGGTACGAACCGAGACACAATGTTATCGATGACCTGTGTCAAGGTGTGCGTAATCTCGCTCTTAAGCATCGTAACTAGCCGTTCCAGATCGGCGTGACTGTGGAAACCGTCGGAATGCTCGCCGCCGGCTATCACCGGTTTCATGTCTCCGAGCCGTCCCCTCTCGGTCAGTCTGTCGTAGTGTTCGCGGATTCGCGCCCGGAGGGCCTCTCGATCCTCGGATCGCTTCACGGGCACTTCGACGTCCAGCTCGTCTTCATCGTCGTTGATAACCAGCGAGTCGCCGTTTTCCACTGTCTGTCTGGACGGCTGATAGAGTTTTCGTTTCTTGCAACCGTTCACCGCCGGTTGGCTGAGACCGGGACTCAGCGGTCCCGAGGATTTCAGGTTGGCGAGGTCTTCGTCTTTCTTGCTCGGCGCCACGTCCTCGAGTTTCCAGTCTTCGATCTCCTCGCTCTGACTCGACATCGGGCTCTGCATGGGGGACGGCGCCTTGTCGTCGGTGCCGCTGTCTTCGGTCTGTTCGCCAGCGTTGTTGTTGTTGCTGTGGCTGTTGTTGTTGTTGTGGTGTTGTTGTTTCTCCTTCTGCAGGATATCGCGCAACAGGGTGGCACTGTCCTTACCGGAGGCTCCCTGGTCCTGGAGCATGACCATTTTCTCCTCGAGACTCAGCTCGTCGGAGGATTCGTTGCCGTTGTCCTTCGTCTGGATCGACTCGTCCGTCGTCGAGCTCGGTCGCGCTTCAAGAGAAGATGCACGAGGCAACTGGATTGCTTGCGCACTCAAGCACTCTGCCATTGCTGATCATCCAGCGAAACAGTTGTAAACAATGATGACGATGATGGGAGCACCACTATATCCATCTCATGTGTAACCCCTTAAATCACAGAACACTTTGTCGCCGCCGCCTCGTGGACAATCTTTGTTGTTCTTCAACAGTTCTTCGACGAACGCACAACTTGTAAGGGCAGCAGCGTCGTGCGGGGATGAAGGAAAATCAATCTGGTTTTCAAGCACCGCCGCCGTCTTCGGAAGTTCGTCTGTTCGTTGCACACTTGAGATTCTTCAGACCGGTCGACGACAATGAAGTTTTCCGGCTCCTCTCTGCAACGTAAGCGATGGATCGTTTGAAGTAAATCTCTCGATTGACGATTCGCAC
Source organism: Galendromus occidentalis (assembly GCF_000255335.2). Taxonomy (NCBI): domain Eukaryota; kingdom Metazoa; phylum Arthropoda; class Arachnida; order Mesostigmata; family Phytoseiidae; genus Galendromus; species Galendromus occidentalis. The sequence continues at coordinate 114,295 of NW_003805484.1, read as the reverse complement.
GATTGAGATTCGTTCGTTCCGAGGACGACCGCGCAAAACCGAGTGCTGATTTTTTTCGAATGACTGAGCTCGTCGTGCGGCACGACGAGAAACCGGGAAGAAGAGTCTAGGGAACAGCACGGATAAATCGATCGCCTCTAGATGACAATTCTGTCCAGAGAGCGCTCCTCGATTCAGCCGGCGATGCGCTGCTCCGTGTGAACTCGGTTGTGAGTGTTCGACTTAATCCACTATTGGTGCGTGAGTGTGTGGAGAGGCAAGATTTCTTCTCCTCGTAAACTTACCTTGCCCGTTGGAATGCTGACTACTTCTCTCCAAACACGGATCAGCGCACGGAACAACAGACCGACCGACAGATCAACCGTCAAAGAGTCTGACTGACTGTCGGATCGACTGACTGATGGAACAAGCGGCCGACCAACCAGGGGTCGACTGCGCGAGAGTTCGAAGGGGGGAAAGATTTTCTTACGTGGGTGCCGTCCAGTCGGAGCGTGTAGGATGTCACACGAAAACAAACGAACGGCCGAGAAACGATCGAGCACTGAACCAAAGTCGAGACTAAATGTTCGACACTTCGCGAAGTTCTTCTCCCCTCACGATGACCCGAGGATCGGTGATCAGAACACTAACTAGAGGGCCACTACATCGACGGGGCTTCGTGTTGATAGAATGACTTTCGCACTCACTCACTCACTCACTAATGATTGATTGATTGATTGATTGATTGGTAGGTAGGTTGATTGATTGACTGATCCCCCGACTTTCGGAAGGATCGAACCAATGTCAGCCTATCGAAGAACGAACGGACAACCGACCGACCGACCAGCCAGCCGATTCGAGAAGACGACCACCACTCGCACTGCTGCCGGAGTTCTTTAGGTTTCTTGTCGTCGTCGTCTTTACTTGGCGAGCGCAAGGAGCGAAGTGAGCGCCTTCAGAGATAGACGACGCTCAACTACTTATCCGTTGTTGTCATCGTCGTCGTCGTGGTGGTGGTGGTGGTTCGAGGAGGAAGGAACGAGTCCCTTAGACGTTGGCCGACTCTCGGCCGCTTCGTAGCGGCTCTTAGTGGTTCTTTGTGTGCCCTGATACCCGATTGGCTGAGAGAAACGCCGTGGGCGGCGTCAACGAGAGAAGGACTCGCCGCTGCCGCCGCCGCCGCTGCTGAGAGGAGAGTCGAGCTATCCAAGCCGGCCGGCCGGCCGCCCGACCGACCGACGGGCCGAGCAGGCGAACGAACGAACGAGCTTACCAGCCTCGACGACGATGACTGCTAGACGGACGAGGAAGGAAGAGGGCTACCCTGCAAGCAACTATCGAATCTTCAGTTGCAGCTCGATCCTTGAGCTCACCGGACGGCCGCGCGAGCGAGCGAGCAGGCGAACGACCGCCCGCCCGCCCGCCTGTCCGTCCGTCCAGCCACTCGGCCTGTAGGCTGCCGACCGTTCGGTCCAGCTAGGCAGGTAGTCAGGTTTTCGCTCAGCCCGAGTGCCAACAGTGCGGAGCGATACATCCGGGCCTTCTGACAAACACCATGCTCGGATAGACCGGAGCGGCTAGTTCGATTTCTGGCGACGCTCATTAATCTCTTCTCGTGGCTGAGAACTTGATACCTCGGACGTATCGTCCGAGAACACTCGCATGAGTTCTCCCATGGAAGGGGGGAAGCCATTCGTGGCACTCGCGCCCTCCGATTTACGGAAACTTTATTTTCTCGTTTGACGGTCCTTCAAGCTCCTGAAGCTTGAAATTATCTCTGAAGCTCCGCAGGGGCTCCACGTTCCCTGGAGCTACCGAATCAGCCGACAGGTCAAATGGATATCTTCCAGGGACCGTCCGTTCTGTCCGAAGTTCGGAAAAGCGTACGGCGCGCGGACCCGTCAAGAGAAGCTGACCGCTCGAATGACGGAGTGAATCAACTTCGGGATGATGATACCATAGAATTTGTTTACCGCGAGTTTTGTTCTGTCGGTGAAAAGCTTTCTGTCTTGGAGTCGTCGGCGGCGGCGGCGACGACTACGGCGAATGTTTGTTTATCTCTCAAACACTCGGCTCTCGGTCGTCGAATATTCTCCTCTTAGTAGGGAAAATGTGCTGCTATTCTCGTTGGCTGGCTGCCTGGCTCTCGCTGAATGCTCGCTCCTAACGAGATCATCGGCGTGAAAATATCCGCGGATCTTATCGTCGCAATGAGTAGACGAGCAATAATTCGAACATTTCAAAGCTATAAATATCATGGATGAATCAATGCACGCATACACCTTCCGACACATTGGTCTCCACGGACGAATGTGCTGCTTTGCGGGAATGATTCGATGCATTCGTGCATCGCCCAAGGCGCCAGCCACACCTAAAGGAGTTCGAATGGCTGCAGTCTTGCTCGCTCGTTCTCCGATTCTCCTCGTCGTCGCGGCGGCCGTCGCCATGAGGGTCGATCGCTGCTAAAGAGAGGAATATGGAAATGACCATAGGACGACAAACCACCTCCTGTGTGCTTACACAACATCAAGAGGCCCGGCGACGATGAGATACGGCTTGCCAGCCAGACCCACCGCTGCTGGCTCGAATCCAGTCCGCGAGCAATATTGCCGATCCGAAGTCACCACTTCTCTCGCGGCTGCTGCCGCCGCCGCCGCCGCCACCACCACCACCCGGAAGGCTGAGTGAGCCTCCGGTTGCACTCACTCACTCAATAAAAAGCCAACAATGAGTCGAGACGATAAAAGGCACGACGAATCCTTTTTCAATGCGCGATTAGGATGTCGAAACTTCATATTCGAAAAAGCTATCACCACAGTCGTCGGAAGTGATTGCTTCGCCCAATTGAGCGAGGCTGCTGCTGACCGAGAACACTTTGCAGATCGGTCTGCGTGAAATCCCCGTCCATGATTTTGCGTCGACCCGATGAATCCATTTCGTGTTCGCGGGCGATTGAGCGCTTGAGATGCTGTACGTCAAGTTTTCGATCGAACCCCTGAGCAGCAAGACGGAATTCGAACATATACCAAACCTCGAACAAAATCTCATGAACATTTTCAGTGAGCATTCCGTTCCGTGGGAATCCTCCGAGCGTCATGGGATTGCAACAGCAGCAGCAGCAGATCACCCAAGTAATATCCGATTGTAGTCTTAATCGCAGGGACAGTTTCCTGGATGGTGCGGCCTCTACTTTGCCTATGAGAGATGGAAATTGACCTCGCTTTCGATATTAGGGAGTGAGAAAGTGGAAGGGAGTGAAAGTCCGGCATTTCTTCACTCCGATAGGGTCGGTGAGTTCATACGATCCTCGCTTGCTCCTACCGCTGTACTGGCAATGTACCATGTATGCAGTTTGTGGTCGTCGGCGAGGTAGCGATGTTCGTCGCCATCCGGACCAAGCCGAGTGTATTCCATTGCATCGGAATGCAATCTCTCATCTCGGCTCAGTTCAATGGCAGGCCATACGATACAAAGTCAAACTGAGCAATGACGGAGGCGGCCAGCGAGCGGACGCTCACTGGTGGGCAAGTCTTTGTTGAAAGCCACAAAGAAATTTTAAAATGTCCAAATGGTTCCTATTCGGTAGCGTCGTCCATCTAATGGACTGGCGGTTTCGCTTACCGCTGGTCGTCGAGGTTTCGTTTTGAGTTTGTGCTCCACTCGCCCAGCTCCAAAAGCTTGGCATACCTTCGATGTCTACGGCGGCGAGTACGAAATATTTAAACCATGACAAGTCCTCTTCCTCGTCGTTCCTCGCGAATAGGTTCCCCGGTCAAGTTACTCCGAAAGTTGAGACAGAGCGATTTCCGGAAGAATTGAGGAGCTTTCCATTCTCTACTCCGCTAATCCCGAAAAATCGAGCAAGGATGACTTTTCCACCAAATGCACGCGAGGTACCGTTCTCCATATACTTCTGAAGAGGAATCAACGACCGAGATCATCGCTTCCGCTCTTCGCGATTCGCGAGGCTAAGGTTCCGACAACGATGTGCCGCATGGCTCAGCCAGCAACGCGACCAAACGATGCCGGGAATCGTCTTCTCGACAAGAAACTTCACGAACACTCAGCGGACATCGAGAATATCGGCTTCGCGTATTCACGTCAAAAAGTTAATGCTCTTATATGACTGTACATCGCATGACGGTGAAGCTACCACTTGTCGGGGAAGAAGGATCCGTCAGACACATTTTGTTCAATATGGACTGCGGAGGCTTCATATGGTTCAGCATGCTTATTAACTTTGTTTGAGATTCTTTTCGGAGAACTCGCGAACGAGCTTATCAGAGCTCGTCATATTATACGCTATGAGGAACGGCATCACAAGTTCCATCTCGCGCGATTTCATTCTACGAATTTCTCCACTTGGACCTGGAAGTTCAGACTCAAGGTTTTGTTGAGCCTCGATTGAGGTCAGCTAGAAATCCGGCAACTTACACTATTTTATCTCGAATCTCCTGCTCCACATTTTTAGAAAGAGAGTTGAATCAGACGACGGATGAGTGACACGATCGCGGACGGAGCATAGTAGACGAGCGCACTTCAGGATCGCGAATTCCCCGTCCTCAATCAGCCACTTGGCGTTCTCGGAACGTGTGCAGGATTCGAAGTCAGTGAAAAAGTCGCTGAGATCGGCTCCATTTTTCCGGGCTTAAATCTAACGGCTCGATCCTTCCCGAGGGAAAGTGTCGTTCGAAAATACCTTCTTGGTCCCAGAGCGCGAATTTCTTGAGTTATGACTTCACCAATGACATCACAAAACATGCGAAGATATTGTTGTTCAGGCGAATTGAGCCCTCAGGCAGGCACGCAAGCAGTCAGAAATACCTGGACAATAGGTCTTCGTTTCGAATCCTCTCGGCCGACGGCCACGAGCAGAAGTCGACATATGTTCAGACGTCATAGATCAGTAGAGCCGAGTTTCCCCGTTCGGTTACTTCTCTCCTTCTCCCCTCTTCTTCGAGCCAAAACGTCTGGCGAATTCACCTGCATCTTTCTCGCTAGTTTCAGTACAACGTTCGTATCGGCAGAAAAGACGGACCGAATTTTATTCCCCAGCAGATCCAGTGAAAGTCTATAACAGTATGCAGACTCTGATGAGTTCCTCCGAGCAAGAGGCCGTCGTCAACAGCAGTTTCCAAGAGCAAGACATCCTGTGGAGTCACAACTATCCGGAGTTTCCCCTTTCTCGGATATTATTCCGAAACACGGTTAATGTTTTCTCATCGTTCCTAAGCCGGAATCGATTTCAGTCAGATTTGCGGCCCTGTTTGCGTCTGTGCGTTTCTGGTCGAATCGAGCACTTGCCAGAACCGATCGGCCACGATTGGCGTTGACAGCGGCTCCTTCTTGACAAGCTCTCTTGACAGTAGACGAGGAAAGGCTTGAAGTGCCCGCGGACACAACCGCTGAGTTGGTCGGCGGGGGGTCCCAGTACAGTTAGTATCATTGTATGCACAAATATCTATCCATCGGTCAGCCAGTACCGACCGACATGGCTGATGACAGGGTGGTACCCCTTCGCATGTTAACGGGTTGAAGATGGCACGAGCCGCAGGGCCTCATCTCCGCGCATCCCATCTCAACGACCCCAATAAAACGGAGAGGTCATTTCTCAGTCTGGGGGAAGAAATATCTACTCGGACCGGGTCAGCCGTCATCATCTTCCTCTGCCTTATGCTCGCCAGAGCGATAAGCCGGTGTGATCGACTTGCCGCGTCGAGGAACCCCTCAGAGGACGTTCCCATGAAAGGAGCTCGTTGGACAGAGCTCCATGATAACGATCGTTCCTTAAGTTGCGTTTCAGGACTGGGCGTGCTCACGCCGTCCACGATGACGACGAGAGCCACGATGTCACATGGAAAGGACGCGTCTCGCAACTCCGAAATCGGATGAATTTGTAAGAGGGCAGGGGAACGAAGTGCGAATATTTGTAAAGCAACGCTCGAGGTTAACGCTCCGGCGAGGGCGGTGAGCGGATGTGGCGACCGCCTTATTGTCTGTCAAGGCGGACGTCATGACGACGTCGCCATATTCGACGGAAAATGAGGGTCGTTGCTGCCAGCACGACCGAATAGCAGTGTTCTCTTCGCAGCTCCAACTGATTATTCGTCTGGCGATTTGAAGAATCCGCTGTTACATCTGTTTCGAATTGCCCAACAGTGAACCTGTTCGGGAATTCCACGGAGTGCAGCAAACCATTTAACTATGCTGCAACCCGTCGGATCAAGGTTCTTGCAAATCGGGAGCCGCTGTCTGTTTCTTCGTAGCAGCGATTCCAGCAAGTCATTCTGGGGAAACCGAGGAGTTGCATCCGATCCGATGGGCACCTCGATTAACAGCGCTTGAGATTCGATCAGGATGAGAAAACTCCTCCCGACGCTCCTCGAGAAGCAAACTATCTAGCCGGGTCGGAAATCGGAACCGGTTCTGAGTCCTAGCAGAAACCGGTCGACTGAAAGAACCCTTAAGATGCCCTCGAATGAGTAGCCGAAACCTCGGACCTGTTCGCGCTCAAGGCCGAGGGGCTTCGCTGGTTCTTTCAAGTTTTTATGAACATTCTTTCCTTCGGAGTAAGAGATGTGCAAGTCATAGATTTATGATCATCGACGGCGTCGCCATGCAAGGGGCTCCGAATCCCAACAGCTCTAACAGGTGGACTGGAGCCCATGCCGCGGCTGCGGCGGCGACGACGACGACGAGGCTTCCGATGACGACGACATACGAAGAAGCTCTGAATTCCTTGCGTGCCTTCAAGCTTCTGTTTCTCACCAATTAAAATTATCCCAACGGCTCGCCAGAGACCCCGTTGGCCTTCTGTTTCTTGACAGCAGCCTTCCCGCGCTGTCCCCCTTTCGCTGGTCACCCCGTGGAGCAGCATCGACTGCGATCGGCAGATATGATCGTGATTCATTTGGGTGGGGAGACTCGAGTTCACGTTGGAAACGCTGGGGGAGAGAAGGTAACTCTTCGTCTCCGACGGCTCTCGTGGAAGTTTTTCCGGTCAGATACCGAGTCATTGTGGATGATGATTTGATTTTTGCTCAATTCAAAGAGCGACATGCTCGACGCGCAGAAGCGGGCCAATACACGGTCGGCCACGAATAAGGTTTTGGCTGAGTGGTTCTGCTTCCGGAGGAAGGTGACGCTGAAGAGGGACCTATCCTTCTGTCCGCCCGCTCACCCGCCCGCCCGCTTGTCTGCACGTCGATTCTTCTGACTGTCTGTTCGTCTCCCCAGAAAATGCTTTTATCAGCTTGCTGCTGCATGGCGAGTCCTCTTTCAACTTAGCAGGGGACGTCTTCCGGCGACGCTGACTTCTCCATTCTCTGCTCGGGTGACCTTACGGGACGCTCGAATGCGTCGCACATAGTCCGTAGAAAACGACGACGACGGCGACGACGACGACCACTACTACGTCTACTACGACTGAGGAATTCCATTCATTCGGAGCTTCATTCAGTCTTCGTTCATTCATTGAAGACTTTCACAGAAGCACCCAGCAGCCGGCATGACGTGTCTCATCTGCTCCGTTTCGCATCCGCCGGTAGTGTTGCAAACAAACCCTTCTCGTTCAAATTACAAACAGTCACCGATGAAGATTAGAGGGAGAGTTCACGAACGTGAACGCGACATGGAGTTAAACAGTATTTGGAGAAACTTTATGATTTTTCTCCAGTGCCCGCTACCTAGGAATTTATTCTCATTTAATATTTATTTCAAGTTTTCCCACTTGCCAGAGAAAAGGGTCACGGGGTTTGCGTCGTCGATTCGTACGGGGCATCGATTAGGAGAGCTCGGATGTTTCCGTGGTCCCGAGGGCAAAGCGTGTTCACTCGGATTTCCCGTCTGCGGCCTCCTCTTCATCATTGCTTCGGATAAAGTTTGATGTGTGTTGGCTGCTCACATTCGGTCGGACGAACCACCGACCGACCGACTAGCACTACTAATAGCCATCCGATTCAGGCTGCGCTCGGTCCATCCATCCGTCCGTCCGTTTCCTGTAGCTTCCTCCTCTTGTTTCAAGCAGTGTTAATTGGACTTGAGTTGTTCCGTTGTTCAGAATAGATCCAGAGGAGACAGCTCGCGCGGGGGAGTACTCACTGCTGCCGTCACTGCCGCTACGACACCACAACAACACCACGCATGGGCGCCGCCGCCATCGGAAGACTGGCTGCTGCTTGGCAGCGACGGAAATCCTCGATCTTTGTTATTCTTTGTCGTCATCGTACGGTACATTGGCACCTTCGTCCAGCCCACCTCATGCACCTCAAGGACTTCCGACAGGATGCTAGAACTTTTCTGCCAGAACAGAACAAAGCAGGCGGCCTCGTTCGCGCAAGCAATCGAATTTTTAAGGGTTAATCCGACGGAAGCGCTGCCGTGTCTTCTGTTCTTCGACCGTGCGTCGGTGCGCCATCGACCATCAGAACCGATACCTTGACCCATTCCGAAAAAAGTCTCTCGGAGGCCTGAGTTTCGGCAAGGTCAACGAGACTCCCGATCCGATCGTCTACGGTCCAGACTGCAGTGGAAACGTACGTGGCGGCAGACCGGCCGGCTCTCGCCGCTTCAATGCTTGTTTCAGGCCGTTTCTTGACAGTGGCAGCGCGATTTTCTCGGCGGCCGTTGCTTGATTTTACACCTGCCTGCCCCCAAGGAGGCACAGAGAGTCAACTCATTTCGTTCCTGTCGAAAAGTACAGAGCCAACAGAAGGACTCTCAAACCCGGGGAACCGACCGATGGTGGAGAAAAAGGAGAAGAAAGAGAAATATAGTGATAATAATGCCGAACGAAAGAAACCTCCAGGAACTGACAGATGAATCATCGACCCGATAGGTAGACTGTTGCTGCTTACTCGCCGCCGTTTCTAATTAGAGATATAATGAAAACTCACGGTTTGAGTCCCAGCTCGCTCGGCGACTTGGAACGATCAGAGTCAAGTTTTGAGTGTCGTCTTGAATGAACTCCTCGACCAAGACGACGACCAGACACCGGCACCGGGTCGACTCATTCTGTCTAATGACTGCGCTCTGAGTCGTTCCTCATTCCCCGGATGTGGCTCCGGGCTCACTTTTCGAATTGAGCTACATCTGCTGATCCGATAGTCTGAGAATTGTTTCTTCTCAATTTTTCATAGAATATCCATTTTTTCTATCAATGGAGCGAAGCAGCTCCATTCCGAGTACCAGTGTGACGTCGATGGTACGAAAATTTTGGTTGAAAGCTCGGATCTTTCTCACTCGGCTTGCCCACTACCCGCGTGTTTTCGCGACGACGAATTCTGGGCGAAAAACCTTGTTTGTGCACACGACGCGCGACGTCTTCGCTGTCGGAGGAAGGCGAAAAGTGTTAAGTATTGAGCTTTGTTCTGCGAAAGCGTGCGAGTCATTGTTTCCCAAGGGTGGGGAGGTGTCTTCAAGAAACACCGCATCTCACCCTGCGAGCTTGAGTAATTCGCCAAGAAAACCGTCGTTGACGTGTTTGTTCTATGTAGAGTGATAATCCCGATTTAGGAAAATCAAGGACTCAAGGAACGCGACGTCGAGTGATTCATCACGAATGACACGTCAATGCGGTGGGCCGTGCGATATTTCGAGAGACAATACGAGAACGTCCTTCCTTGCTGATTCCTCCGGGAAGCAGTGGTCTTGTCGGGAATTTCGTTCAAGAGCCGACGCATCGAGAGAATCCGAACGATGCTAGCAGCGATGCGACATCGGCGTCACTCCGCATTCATACGAGGTGCGATGAGTCCCGACCGAAGGGCAGGCCAAGTGCTCGGTCGGACCACCGCCCGACGAAAGATCGGTTTGTCTGTTATATTAGGCACGCGCGAAAGCTGGCTCAAACCATGTCACGGTGTCAGTGTCTGAATCTCTGGTTGGTACCGATGAGCGAATATTTTAGCGGACCTTGTTGCTTTCGCTGTATCTACCGGTCGATTCCAAGGATGTGTTTACATACCCGCAAGGCTTTTTCCGCGGATGGATCGCACGGAGCGTCGCGATCTCGCCTTAGTAGTGCAGTGGTATTTCGTGGCTCGAAAGGCAAATGTTTCGGTGATCTGTGTCTGAAATTTCACAACGCAGCCTCTATTTCCGAGTTCTTAGTTCATTCGTGGAAAGCCCCGAGGAACAAGCTACGCGATCCGGATTTTCAACGCATTCCGCTCGCAAACTCTATCCTCATTCTCGATATGCCTAGCAACATTTTATTTCTGATTTTCTACAGTCGCTTCATTATAATAACTAACATAATACCGAAGGGGCTGGTCGCGCGTATCCGATCATAATAAGGAAGATGGAAAAGGGAAGTGGGCACGCTTCTGGCTCTGCCAACTGGGTCGCGCCCTGGAAGAGTGGATGGATGAGCGAGCGAAAGAATGAGTTGAGCGCCCGTCCATGAATCCAGCCAGGCAACGAAGCATCGACTTCAGCCAAGCAGTCAGCAGGATTCCGACCAACCAGGAGCTCATCTTCTATTCAGTCGTGAAAGCGTGCCATCCACGCGCCACCGTGAAAGACTCCGGCTCCGAATCGCTGTCGTATTCTATTGTTGTTCCGCTGCATGCTGGAAGCTGAAGTAAACTGCTTCGGCATGAATAGCCGTTTCTGCAACTGATGTTGCCTGTCTGTCCGCCGTTGAGCTCTAGAAAAGACCGACGAACGGTCGCCCTTTGGGGACAGGTCACCGGAAATGACGTCGAGTTCAGCGTCTCACAGGCGTAGCGATTTTTGTTAGACACGACCAACCCATCCGAACGCTGGATGGATGGCCGCTACCTCCACTGGCCCCAAGACGAGCAGCGCCCGACCCACCGTTGGTCAAGTCGGGGCACGGCGAGCTTTCCGCTGGTTGGTCTGCCTTTTGTGCATGAGAGCCTCAGGGTTGGTGGGTTGGTTTGATGTGCCATCGAGGGTCGGCTGTTGCTGCTTATGTTCTGCTCTGAGTCGAGTCGACCGACGCGGGGGAGGTGTCAAATACTTGTGTAATCGAATCACTTGATGAGTATTGATGATGGAGTGAGCATATGAGTAAGTGAACTCTCTGTGGGAGCCGGAGAAATCGCTTGTCTTTGCAGAACACTCATTCACTAACACACTCCGACAATGAAACGGCGGTCATTACAACCAATTACGATCGGTCCGACTTGAGGCGAGCGCCTCAAAAAATCTCTCGCAACCGGCTACTTGATCACCAGCTCAGACTTCGACTAGATTGTCCCTTGTTTTACCCCGAAATTTCCTTTTCCGGCGAGTTTTGATCCGACGTCGAGGACAGTGATGAATGATAATCGCGGAGTTTTCATGGGCCCAACCAATTAGCAGGGGGGCGTGAGTCGTTCCAAGATTTGGAATCTCGCAGACCAATAATTGAGCTGAACATTGAGCTCATCAGATTCGAGTTCCGATTGGAGAGTTTTCCCCCTTCTGGTTAGTCTCACGATAATTATTTGAGGATTGAGATTCTCTTTTTCGAAAATCTTCCCGTCGTTCCCTCGTTGAGAACCAATCATCCGACAATGGGATCGATGATCGCAATAAATTTCACAATATACCAAATATATTCTCGGTGCACTATTTCGTTCTCTGCTCGAGAGCTCTCCGCTCAGAATTCTAGTTCGATAGAGTGGGTGCTCAGACTTTTTTTTATATTGGTGTACGGGTTCATCACACAAGTCGACGAACTGAGCTGAGTCGTCGTAGCCGCCGACGACGACCAGCTCCGAGTCACCGAGTGAGTGACGGTCGGTCGGTCGGTCGGTCGCCTAAAACAATCTATATCGTCTCGCCGTGGCAATAAATTCATTCGAGAGAAGTTCGAGAGGAACTGTCCAATCAGAGATCCGTCGATTTCTTGTAGAGCCAGCGGAAACGGTTTCAATGAGAGAACGCCACTCCCAATCAAGGACTCATTACGAGCGAACGAGAGTCCGACGGCAAAAGCTAAACGCCAAGGAAGGACTAATCTGGATCGGAGCGCGAAATTCGCGTCACGCGTCATCATAGCTTTCTCCCGTTCACTTATCGACGACTTGATAAGGATGATTCCATTCTGCACTCGCGTACATGAACATCCGTCCGTTCACTGCTTTGAACAGGCGGAACACGTCGAAGACCGTCGAACATTTGTACTCCGTCGTTTTTTCTCGGATTGATCCCTCTTCCGCCGATAGATCTGGTCATGCCAGGTTCCTCCATTTCTTCTGAACTCGACGGGGAAACCGCAGGATCGCGATGTACGAAGAAACGGAAGACACCTTCGGATTACACTAACTCTAACCACATAGTCTTCCGAAGCGCTCTCTAGTTCCACTCAGTCATGAGAGCCACGGGCGGGCGTGATATAGTACTTCAGGCTGCCTGGGTTTGTGAGGAGGCATCGGCCAGTGACAACACGTAAAATGATTCTCCCCATCCAAATCATTGATTACTGTCTCATCCTCCAACCCAAGCTCTGCTAACTATCAGAAAACTCATTCGTTCATCTTCCCGTGAGGCCATGTCCCTTCGATTGACTCTTCCGCGTTCCGTCAATTTTGTGATGCGTTTTCCCTCGAACCCATAGATGAATTCTCGTTTGATTCCTACTCAGCTTTGTTTCGAACTAGTAGTTTTCTTAGTCCGCATTCAATTCAGTAGTTTGATTCGAAAATTGGAGGAAATGACTCGTCGGTTCTCACGTTGTCCGTCGATGTTCCGTGGAGCACTGTTCCGTCGTGCACATCCCGCGGATGTTATATCGATCGACGGTTTCGTCGCTGTGTTTTCCTTGTGCTCCTCGCTGCCTCACTCTCTTCTCGGTGGCCGACCGATCTTGTCTAAGAGAAGCCTTGTCCATCCGTCGGGGGTCGGTCAGTCCTCCTACCGGGCTGTCTGTCCGAATGTCCGTCCGTGCGTCACTCAGCCATGCACAGAGCCAGCCTGAATGCTGCGCATTGCTCCCGAATGTCCCGGATGCCATTGTTTGCATGCGTGCCCGGGAAACATATCACTGAAGAATGTTGTAAGCGATGACGATAAGCAAGTTCGTCAAACTCTCCTCGGCAGGACAAACTTTCTGGAAGCGGAGCGCGCAGTGCTAGACATACTCGTGCCCCTCGCGCCGGATATAGCCATACAGCACTTACATACACCATGCAGCACAGGGGACACTCGCAGAACGGGGGACACTCGTATATAGAACGGGGGCTACAGCGCTATTTGGATTTGGAGAATTCCGGTAGACATCCGCGGTTGAGAGGACAAGTAGACAGCTTATTGAGTCAACGGAGGAGGAGGAGTCCGCATAGGGTTTCGGAATATCCCACGATTCTCAACGCGGTTGAAACTTTATCGAAGACGAAAGCCTTATCCGACACTATTGGAAGGCGGCGATATCAACATTGACATCTGTGCGCTGCGAGTATCACGCTCGAATCTCGCTGTGTGTTTTTTCCTCCGAAAATCGTTTAAGCCTCAACCTACTTCCACATCGGCTCCGGGATGCAGTTGCGACCGACACCGCCGCCGTCAACGCTACTGTGTATTCCTTTCGACGCTCCACGGCGACCGGAATGAGCGGCCGTATCGCCGCCAACCCGACCATGCGGTCGACATGCTGCCGCTGCCACAATGTTGCATGTATTCGTGTTCCGGAGCGATGAAGAATACTTGAAGGAGGCGTGGTGGATAAGTTTCTAGAATCGGCGTGGGGGATCACTGTGCCCCAGTCTGGGAGCCATTCGGTGTTCAGCCACGAGGTACGAGGTGAATCGCAAAACTCGAGTACCTTCGCAATTCTGAAGCCTTCGAAATCACCAGAAGGTCCATCCGCGAAACTCCTCCGGGTTTTCAACTGGAAACGAAGAACGCTCTTCCAATGAATTTTCTCTTCATTCTTGCCGATTGAGAAGCCCCCCTGGCGAGCTCGAGACCGATGATTCTGCGATGCGTAAGCATCGAAGTCGGATTGGCGAGAGATGTCACTCGTGGTCGCAGACTCGTAAACTCTTCTTTCACCGCGCCGGCGCTGCCTGCTGGCGACGAGTTCTGTAGCAGCTCGAGTGGCGGCCGGGCGACGATGTACAGAAAGCGGGACGGACCTAGCACACACCGAATGACTTCTGGTCGTCAGAGTGAAATTTCGAACTTAGATTAATGACAGTTCGAATTCGCTCTCAACAGCTGCCATAGGAACGGCCCAAACTTTGACAGCAAGTGCAACTCAGCGCGCGCGCAGGTTTCGCGGGTGTCTTGCGGCGGGTCTGTATTTGTCGAGTGTGCCTCGATGCGTCTTAATCCTGTTTTTTTCCTCTGGGTGGGAAGCCCGTCTCCGTCAAACTCGGGCCATCTACCGAGTTAAGGTCGAGAATTCCGTCGGTTCCGAAGCCACGCAAGGGGCCAGTGAATGGAAAGCGGCTTTCGCAGTCTTTCCGTTGCGCCTGTCTCTTCTGATATGGATCGCGTATGCGGAGGCTGGAGGCTGACTTTTTTTCCCCGATTCCGCATCTGTGTAGGAAAATGTCCGCCAGAGCTAAAAAACAAACGCCGCGAAAGTGCGCCCACCTGAGCCCGGCAAGAGCTTTCCCATTTCTCAGAGGACTGTCCGATCCTCGCTCAACGCGGACGATTACGGACTGAGTATGCATAGATAAATAGACGAATGGCGACCGAAGCGGATCGGCAAAAAAATAAACGATCGCTGAGAGCAATGCGTGAAGTGGTGCCCGCATAAACCGTTAATCCGTCGCACACCTGAGGACGTCCTGCATCCTGAATCCTGCCCTATCCTGGTTGTTGCTGTCGTCGTCTTCGTCAGCAACGCTGCGCGTCCGTGGCGGTTAGTCGGTTGAGTAGATTCTGAAGTTCTCTGTTCCGTTCTACACAAAACGGTCGGAAGCCGTCCAGGCCGCGAGTCGGGCACGTGGTTCTTCACGGCTCAGCTCCCCGTTCGACGGTTAAACGTCTTCTTTCTTCTTCACAAGACATCTGCCTGGATCTACTACAACACCACCACCACCACCGACGACAACAACGACGACGACGACGACGTCAGCAACAACGTCGCGCGCCAAGTGCCGTTAAACATCTGCGTAATAAGTTTTTCTCTCCTCTGGTTCTTCTTCCCCGTCGTCTTCGACTCTGTTGGAAACGAATTACTTGCTCCGTTCGCGAGCGCAGTTGCTCTGTCTGATTTGATTGAATCTTCATGGAATTGACAAACGCACTTGTAGTGGATCGAATGAACCTGAGCAATCAACTCATAGAGCCATCGGCTCCAGTGGCAAACACCGGAGCTCTCCCGGAGGGATCCGGGCGCTGCGCTGGCTCAAATGAATGCGATGAGAGTGACTGAGGGAATTAGTTTTCTGACATCGCTTCGTTTTCTGACACCAACAGGAGCGTGGCGGTTTTCTGCGATAAGTAAGAACACCGGCATAACAACAATACAATCGAAGCGACGAACTACGACGGCAATACCGCGACGACAACGACGATACGAACGGTGGCGGGCGGGTGGACTGGCGGGCTGGCTAGTGTGCTGGCGGATGTCCCGTCAGTCCGTCGTCTTCGATGCTATTTGCGTCCGTCCGTTCGTTCGCTTGGTCGCTCGGTGGGTCGTCGTTGTTGTTGTCCGTCAGGCGCACGGCGCAGTCATTCTAGTGTGTCGTTCAGAAACAACATCGATGCCATATGTCTACGACGGCGGGAGTAGCGTTCGGAGCAATCATCCGTCCGTCCGTACGTCCGTCCGTCCATCGGCTACTACGATCCACCCCCAGTTTCTCTACGTTGTCGTCGTCGTCATCGCTGCCGAAGTCCACGTGTCATCTGCTTGCTCGCTTGCTTGGCAGTGAAGACCCGTTGCTTACTCATTCGTTCGTTCGCTTGTTGGTTGAATGGGTGGCAGGCAGGCTGGCTGCCTGCCCGCCCGCTCGCTCGGACGACCGCCAATGTTGGTGATGTGCCGGACCCGTGCGGAAACCGGAAACCCTTTCACGAACAAATATTTCTTAACGGTTCGTTTTTGGGCAAACCGTTAACACGTATTTCTGACTGACAGACAGACTTCTGTTTCTTCCCCTCGCCTTTAGCGCCTCATCGCTACGAGTCACATTTCCTGTAGGTTTTATTGACTTCCGAAGCCGAGTTCCTCAAACTCGCGAGGGTACATGGCATTGCTCGCCAGGGTCGACAGTCGATCAAGGAGCAATGTGTTCCATCGATTGTTATGGGGAAATACCTGTCGGGAGAGAATTTTCGCTTCCACTGAGTTTTCCGAACGGGAAGCCGCGTCAGGATCCCCGGGAAAATCGGGACGCCTCACGTCGCTGGAAACCTTAAAGTGAATGCAGAAGAAGGTTCAGTGCATTTAAAGTTCGACTCTTCCTCTGAGCATTCTGTTGGCCGCGCTCAGTGTTGGACTCGTTGTTAGGAGCGGCGCGCCGGAGGAAGAGAGGAAGTTCGTCCGTGTGATGGGCTATAAGAGTGCAGAGATATCTCAAAACCATCTGCGCTATCCGATGTTCGTTGGAACTTCGACGTTATTAACGAACGGGCAGTGCACTCCTTCTCGGAGCGGGCGCTGTAGGAGCGGCAGCAGCTCCGACAGCACATCGTTCTGAAAGAAAAGAAAACCCAATGTTTCGCTGACCATCAGAGGGATAGATGTCCCCGTGAACCGCCGGCCACGAACCCACCCGCGGACCTTGTTGAGCATCTGCAACGTCACGCTTCGGAATTCCCAGCCGCCTCAAAGACGTTGGGGACGACGTCGATTGCTGCTGTTGCTGCTGCTGCTGCCGCTGCCGCCGTCGTGCCGGAGAAGAGAGATGGTGTTGGCGATTCACTCGGCTCCCGCGTCAACGGGCGACGAATATCCGTCTGATCGGGAGCAATCTCTCCTCTCATGAATAATAATGATAATCGTCGCTTATCGAAGACGGATAGAAGATTGCTCTCCATATGACCCACAAAACCGAGGGGCTTGGGGCTGCCCAGGTATCTGATGCGATCGAATCGGCTCACTGCGATTTGCCTAGCGATTGAACACGTCGAACAGATGAACGGTATATCGGAAAAAAATATAATGAAGTCGTCTCTGGTCTTGTCGGCGTAAAGGAGAAGACACGGATGTCGGAGGCATCACAACCGAGTCGAAGACCCGCCTCCGCAACCGCTGTCATTGAAACAAAATCACTCGCTCACTTGCTCTCCCGATCGGTCGGTGCTTCGATCGATCGATTGGCTCCTGTGTGTTCCGGGAGGAGAGCAAAAGAGGGGGAGGCTGTTGCGAACAGGTAGGCGGTGGGATGGGCGATGATTGCCCGCTCACGACCGGGGGTGCGAACCAACCCCACTGGACCGCTAACACTCTCCTCACACATAAGTCTATTGTCTCGTTCTCAGACACACGGTCAATAGAAAGAGCGAATGGACAGAGGATCAATCTCTGGGAGGAAAAAAAGCACCTGGAGCAGGAAGCACCGCTCAGCGGAATTTTATGACTTGATCATCGGGTTTCGATGATATCTCAGTCGGCCGGAGAATACCGCGCGAATCGTAATGAGCATTGCGGTAGCTTCCCCGATTCAGGCACCGCGCCGTGCGTCGATGGATAGAGTATTCTGAGTGAGCGTTACGGTGCAGAAGTTGGCGGGTCTGCGGTTCTGCTGAAATCCGTTCCGACGGCATCGAAATCAATGAAGGCGAATCAAACTCTCGTCAATTTGATGAGCGACTCTCACGACCCAGACGCCGCTCCGTGATAAACTTTCGCTAGACAACCGCCGTCGACTCATCGAATGACCGACTGACTGAGTGGCCGACTGGCCACTTAGACGTCAAATCCCGCCGCCGGCCGGCCGGCAGGCTGGTCAGGCGGGCAACCACCAAAAGCGATTCATTGCTCCGCAAAAAAACAGCGAGTTCCATCAGAGTATGGGAGATCGCTTCCAACGAGCTGAGGGAACACGAAATCCGGGAGATTCCCCCGGCGGGCGGGGGAGGGGGCCAACGGGAGTTGGGGATCGAGGAGTGGGGGGCGGGGCGACAAGCGAGAGCACTTCCTTCTAATTACCGGCAGCCGGACCTCCGCGGGCCTGTTGACCAGAGGCCTGAACGATCCCCATGAAACGCTCCACTCGGCAGTGAGATCATCCACGTCGTCGTCGTCGTCCTGGCGGTTGTCCTTATCGGGAAGCGACGTGACCTCCTCGGTGTACTCCGCCCGACTCTGGGAACCTCTCGGACCGACAGACAGAGACGGACAGACAAACAGGCGATCCTCCCTGAAATGGAGACGGGCACTCCTGAGCTCCATATGGTGTTTTGCCGTTCAGTGCACGCACGTTCGGCGCTCACTGATGCTACCGGCCGATACAATGCATATTCGCCGCCATGGAGACGCACTCACTCACCCACTCAGCCGAAGATCGTTTTCTATGTTTTTAATGAATGCTTTTCTACTCATCCGCCCGCTTGTCCGCCTGCTGCTCGCTTGCCCGCTGGGTGGGTGACAGTCCACTCGTCTCACTCAGTGGCGCGCGCCGGGCCGACCGAATGCCGGAGCCTTGAGCGGTCACGGTATTCGCGCGCCTGAGAAATTCCCCGCGAGCGACGCTGCCAGACTCGAAAATGAGCCGGCAGACCAGGCCACCGTAAAATGTCGTCGCATGTGTGATCTGGAGACATCAGGACTCTCCGAGCAGCTCGTGCCCACCACCCTCGAATCGCAGACGAGAGCTCACCAGAACCGCCACAACTACCGTCACCACCCTAATCACAAGCGCGCGCGCGCACTCAATCGAGGTCCCCAACGAGTGGGCCTGCAGATGCGACAGCCTGGTACGCTCTTAACCTTTGGACACGACGTTCGTTATATCTGAAGCATTGCAGATACTGTGCGCCAGGGTACGATAAGTCCCGAGGCTCGAGTCGCGGCACAGCTGCTTGGCTTGGACTGTTCCTGGCGTCGACCTTCGTAATCTGGGTCTACAAATCAATTGTCTGCTACGTTTACGGACTGCATGCATAGGATGCCAAACAAGTCTTCGATGTTCACGGAATTCCGGACGGCAAGGTTCGCTGCGAGCCCCCGAGCCAGAGGAGAGGAGAAGACTCGCTCACTGCAAACCAGACTCTGAACGTTTTCACGTCGGAGACGAATGTGAGCGATTCCGCGTGCGAAAAAGTCTATCTAGACTTAAAATAGTTATTTTGGAGGCGTACGATAGCCCTCGAAGGAGTCCGGAGGTGCGTCACTCGATCGATTGCTGAGATAGTAACAAGCCTCATTCTCCTTTTTCTTACTATTCTGTGGAGTTCTTTCAATGGAATGGTGTTTATTTAATAATAGCGGAGCTACTTTGTGTAGACTGAAAACACCGGGTTTCCCATTTCCGAGATGAGAGTCGGGTCCATTGATGATAAAATTTGAAGCAGCTGATCGGGTACACTGGAAATGCCCCAAGAAGTTCCATATAAACTGATTCGAGCAGCACATGACCGCCACGCAGCACCACCTGATGAGTGATATCGCGAAGCCCGAAACATTCGCTCCGCTAAAAATACATGCTATCCCGCTCCAAGGCTTCTGGAATCTCTTTCATGTGTTGAACACCTGGAGCTCAGTATCTTAGGGTGTCCCAAGTGCATCCGTCTGCTCAGAGGCTTGGCAGAGTCTTTTTTCCGCAGATTTGAAATTTCGAAACTCATTCCCAAGCCATCCCTAGACTGACCGTCCTGCTTGCGGTTGAATTTTGATTAGGGACAAATGCTCAAAACTATTATTCCGAAAACTTTCGAAAAGGTTTCGAAAAACTCGTCACCAACCACGCAAAGTAGCTAGCGGCGACTCCGTTGCCCCTTGGCTGGACTCCTTGAACGAAATCACAGCCCACCACCCTCTGGTCAATTGCCTTCGCAGCTCGCTAATAAGCTTGCGTGCCGCTGTCTCTTTCAATCTCCTGCCAGGACTGGTTCTTGACTACTGATCAAGTCGACCCGCACCGTTTTCCGTGAACTCTGATTCGGATGTCGGAATTTCCGATCGACATTTCGTGAGCGATGGGATCTGGCCGAAATTCCTGAAAAGTCACCTCGGTCAAAGATGAGAGCAATCGCTTGAGGAATCGTCCCTCTTGCCTACAACGTACAGCGCAGAGTGACACGCAACCACCCCTCGCTGAGTGAAGCCCGAGGCGGTTTTTTTCAAACACTACTGGTCACCCTTTTCCTCCTGTTTTATCTCCTGCGCGAGTCCTGTCCATCTCGTCCCGCGTCGCTTCCTTGAGGGCTTCCTGTCCACCCTTTACACACATTCATCGTTCTGAGTTAAAACAACTTCCCACAACCATCGCTAACCAGCCCAACTTTTTAGTTTCCGCTTGTCATTCAACTTTGTTCGCACACAACTCTATTAAGACAGGGTCGCAGCTTGGTGAGCTTGACCACCGACAGCTTCCTGAACGAGTTTTTGAAAGTGCCGCTCCTTGTGCGAGTTATGACATGAACACCGATTCGGCGACTCGTATTTCTTTCCTTCGTAAATAATTAGCAGGCTCATCTGGAAAACCGAATAAGTTGCTGTCCCCCCGCTACCTCTTTCCTGATCGGAGTTCATCAACGATCCGTTATCTCGGCATAGATGTGTCGTTCCATCCTGACCGGTGTGTCCTTCTCTCTTGTGTGTCCTGCGATCTGCGGCTGGCTGTCCTGCTACCAGCACCACACAAGACCGGCGGCTATTGCTACGCACCGGAGCACAATTATCCACCCCCACATCCATTACGCCGATTCCTGTTGCCCACCAGTTTCCGATGGCCCGCCGAAGGACCGAGCGACCGACCGACCGACTGGCCGGCCGGCTGTCCGGGACCGTCGAACTGATCACCCGATATTCGAGGTTAACAGCAGAACAGCTGATCGCGCATTCTTTCGATGAAGTCGCCGACGCGAAGGAGGAGATAGAATGAGCTTCGGATAAGCGACGATCGGGAAGGATGAGGGGAGCGACAGGGCCCGGACAGGGGCGCGGGAGACTCTGCGTTAATGACTCGAGGGTGACGGTGATCATATCGACGATGAAGATCGGAAGGCTCAGTCTCGATCTGTCCCTGCTGCATGTCTTCCCCCGATGAGGCAGCGAAAGAGGAGAGAGACCAGAGGGGTCGCAATCAATCATAACTTTTTGCGCGCATCCTTGCGCCTGCGCTGCACCAACCCTCGTATACGCTTTTCTTCTCCTTCTTCGTCATCGTCGTTGTCGTCCACCGCTCCGCTGTCCCCGATGTCCCCCCGACATTTTTCCTTCGCCCCTCCTCCCCCCAGAGACCCAAACTCAGTCGGAGCTCATTTAGTGGTTCTCCTCTGGACGGGACGGAGTCACTGCGTTGAGCTAAACAACCGCCGGTCTCTCTCCCGGATGGATTCTGTCGCGAAACCGAAATCGATCGCATTCGGTCAGGGCAGAGCAGTCGGAGCCACATTTTCGGGAAGCCTCTCCAAGATATTTTCGAGGGAGAAATTTGAGGATTTTTTTCTCGATTCGGACTCTGCGCGAATAAATATCTAGGGAACAGAGGTTGTATTGTGAGGATCTCCGATGACCGATGAGTCGTGGGATCGACGACTCGCGGAAATGTAACAACAAGCAGAGAGTTCAGCCTAACGAGGACATCTGTAATACGCTGCCGATCATATCCCTCTTCAGACTGATGGAGATTATGATCATTTTTCTCCGGATCTGCTCATTGAACCCATTCGTTGATTCGAGTGGATGAGTGAACGGATAGATGAAGGAATGCGTTAGGACGACCTAAGCTCTATTATCACAGCGTATTTAGCGAATGGGTTCTTTTTCACTCCGTGGGATAGTTCGATGATTTTCCGACGGGGAAAAAAGAGGATTTGTTAGAGCTGCCCTTCTGCCACGACGGGTCATTCGAGCTCTGCAACAGACTCTCACCACCGTCTCTGTATGGGCTTACGCGCATACTTAGTAGTGTTTCGGCCGTCACTCGACGCCCTACATATGTATGTAGTACATGCGATGTGAGGGATCGAAAAGATCCATTGGCGACGACATGCACAGATGACCCGTGGCCTGGTCTGAAGACGCTGTTTATCCTTTCAGGTAATGTCTCTCGCGCACGCTATGCATCTCATACGGTGTGCGCGACCGGAGAAGAACTCGCCAAGTAATCAACGATCGACGGGGAGGAGTTGATTCTTGTGGGTCATCAGATATACATACGAGATCGGCAAATCGGTGAAGAGTTCGATTGCCTCTCAGGAAGGGTCGTCGGTAATTGCAATCGCCGGCATTGTGGGACAACATCCGGGCCAGGAGAAGGCGGAGACCGTTCCCCCGCTCTGAGAGACCGAAGATTGGAGGAGTTTTCTACTGCAGATTAGAATCCTCGAATTTCCAGGCTGCTCCGGTGGATGGTTAGCCCGAAGCGAGAAATCTCGGAACTCGGACGTTCCGCACGAATCGTTGAACTGTGTACTTTATTCGACTAACCAGTTCGACGGGCGCTAAGCTCCCATCTACCGCGAGAACATCCACTCAATCTCTGTCGACTCGACAGACACCTCAACTAGACACCTCGACTTCAAGCTTCACTCACCCCCTTGCTCTAATCTCGACTGTAGCATCTCGGGTTTCGCCGGCGTCGTTCTCCACCTCCACCAGCTCCTTCTTCTCCTCCCGAGTCTTAACTTAACGAACTCGCAAACCTCGCTAACCGGCTCTTGTCATGGATCACTACCTCGGAGTTCGTTCCTACTTTCGAAAGTCGAGCGACAGCTGCCTTTGTCGGAGATCCGAGCGTAACAAGCATCCGTCCCGCAAGGAGTTCTCGCGATCTCGGAAAAGTCTCCCAAGGCCTGGGGAGCAATCGATCGGGAGCGACTCCCAGAAACCGGCAAACGTCACGCCTTCCGGACGTCGGTGGAAGCCACGACTACCAGGGCAGCCTTGAACGTAGACGATCGTTCAGCGGCAGAGCGGGAAACAAACATAGTAGATTCGCGCCAATTTCAAGCGTCATGTTTTGTGAGTTGATACTGAAGGCGGGGGGTATAGGAAACATGTACATCTGTATGCAAACGACACCCCCAAGCAGCAGCTCGGCTTCAGTCTTCAGTAAAACGAGCTTCACTTAGCAGGACGGGGGATACAGAGGGTGGAACGGCGAGGAAGGGAGAGCGGGGTGTGGGTTGAACATCATCCGAGGGCGGGTTGAAACACCACCGAGTAAGATTCTTCTGATCTGACTAATTTGATCAACTTTGATTTTAGCTACAATTTCTGCTTTGGGCGCCAAAAGAGTGAGTGAGCTTGATAGATACAGCATGCACGGATACTTGGCGCGATGCATTTGGAAACAGGGAGTGGCTCTAGCGAGGAGCACTGGTGGCTGCTCCGGGCAGATAACCGTGGTCTACAAGGAATAGGGGTAAAGGTAAGACTCGCCGGTCGACGAGCAACCAGCCGACCGACCGACCAGTCAGCTCTAGTTCGGTTCAGTTAGGATCGGGTGAGGAAGACAGGAGTGTGCGGAGGCAGCATCATGCCGAGCGCGGCACATCCAAGGTGCGTTCGGATGCGGAGCGGCTAAATATCGGCAGTCTACTCTCAGGGGAAGGAAATCGCTCGGAGCTGAACTGAGAGCAGAGAAAAAGCCACTTTTATGCACAGACCTACTCAAAGACTTGCAATACCGGAGCTGTTTGCGAGGCACGAGAGAACAAGGCGAGGCACGATGAGCTGAAAGGAAAAGAGGCAGGAATCTTTTTGGAATCGCGAACCGAGAGTCTCTGTACCTGGTCGACAAGAGACAGCTCTATTCAGCATTCCGAGCTACAAACGGGCCACGAGCTAATTAAAGCAAGAATTGCTGTATCAGGAGACTTCCTCGGAATACCCGATCCTCGAAGGATGAGCAATCAGCGACCTCCACCTAAAGCATATCAGAGACAAATTATTGCGATCAGACATTCCCCACGTCATGATTCGTCGCATTTCATCGTTCAGCAGAGAGAATTTTTCCGGTCATTGTCTCTCTCTCTCTCTCGGAGAATTCTGAATCTTCGGAAAATACTCCGGATCGGTGTCCGGCGCAAAGTCCAGGAATCGTGTTTCGCTC
Source organism: Galendromus occidentalis (assembly GCF_000255335.2). Classification (NCBI taxonomy): domain Eukaryota; kingdom Metazoa; phylum Arthropoda; class Arachnida; order Mesostigmata; family Phytoseiidae; genus Galendromus; species Galendromus occidentalis. The sequence continues at coordinate 90,182 of NW_003805484.1, read as the reverse complement.
CCGACCTCGAATCGAGTAGCGGGGCTGGAAGAGGAAGTTTCGCAACACCGAGGGACGGAGCGCAGCCGATAGCCGAGTTCTTGCGCCTACTCACGTCTTCCCTTTGGCATTTTGTAGCTTTCACCAATTAGTTGCCGGTGGGCCGCCGCTCGGTTTCCTCCGGCGCAACATCGTCCGCCCGCTTGCCCGTCCATTCCCCGAGCGTTCTTTTCGTAACTCTTCCTAACGAAGCTTTATTAAGTCCCCTCTTCTTTATTTTCCCCTCCCTCCCCGATTCGTCAGCCTGTGCCCCTCCCAAAATTCGGCCTCAAAGTCTGCTGCAGAGCTTCCTGAGCGTTTGCTCGTATTCCTCCTCGGTCTCCGACGGCCGTCGTCCCCTTCTCCCTGTTCTCCTGCTGATGATGCGGTGTTCCTATGCCATGCAGTAGTCGCCGTCCTTCTCCTCGTCGTCGTCGTCGTCGTCGTATTCCTGGCTAGGGTAGTAGTAGTCCTGGCAAGACTCTTCTTTGTTAATAGACTCTAATTATAAGAGAAGTAACTCAATTTACAACGTTTGCTGCTGGTCCTGTGGCATGGCATGAGGAAAACGAGGAGAAAAAGGATGGAGGGGACCGTAGCCTGGGAGGGAAGGGTTTGCAACCAAGATTTTACGGGCATTTGAATATTTGAAAACAAATTCACCACGCCTCCTAACCACCGGCTCGAAGACCGACCACCCAATCGTGTCATGTCTATCCACATACATATCTGTCTATCTATTTATCTGACTGACTGAGTGTCTCTCCATCCGCCTGCACTCCCTGAACAACTGCAGCAGACTCAGCGAGCTAATCAGAAACTTGAAGAGAGATATGGGTCGCCGCTGCTTGGCAATTCGATATACCACGTTTACTTGTACTAGGCCAGCTGTGTATTGTCGTGTCAGAGATCGTTGCCGCTCCCGGCTAGGTTTCGCCAGATCAGCGTCGTCGTCGTCGTCAGATATCTAGAACACTTCCTCTAAAAGCAGCTGGTGACACCAAGTACATTCGCCAATTGAACCGCTTCCGAAGTTGAATTGGAAAAATCTCAAATGTATGAGGAAAGGGACCAGGCCACGCTTTTTTGTAGTGACCGGAGCGAGTCTGGACGAGGATATCGCTCAACTCCATGGGTCGGGATCAAATACGGAGCGGGCTAAAATATCTGGCCATCGGAAATCGACCGGGAAGGGATCCCGACGATGGACGTCGAGCCGCCTTGAAATCGGGAAGAAATCCCGATGAGCAAGGGTTCTAGCTCTCAATCGAGGAAATACAACAGTCATGGTCGAAAGAGAGTAGCTGATAGAATTCGGGGGAGACAGGGTTTAGGGGCGCGCGGGCAAGCTGGCATCTAGCTGCCAAAAAGAAAAACTTGGGGAGAGACAGAGGAGGAGAAGATATACTTCTTTGTCTCGAGGCGCGTGCTGCGCGAAGCAACGGTCGTTCTAGGGGGCCCCTGTTTAGGAGGACGACGACGACGAACAGGACGAGGAGGACACCTCCGAATCGAAACTTATACTTATATTCTGAAGTCGGAATTTTTTTCTCAAGCAAACCAGTCGATATCCGCGACCGATCCGGGAGAATTATCCCACGGGAGCTTGTTTCCGGAGTCGGTGTCGATAATAATTCGATCGGCATCCTAGAAACATGAGGTGTCGATCGACAACTGGCGAGACCCGATAACTGCTCGGGACACGAAGAACGAAATCTTTGTGATCACCATACTCCGAACCCTTGAAGAGGGCAGTATTCCAAAAACTGAGTCGATGCTGTGCTGGTGGATAATCGCGCGAATTCCAAAGGAGTCTGTTGGGTCTAACGAATCTTCGACTGCCTGCCTGCCTGCCTGCTTGGCGGGCTGGCTGGCTCGTTCAGTCGTTTTCTGCCTGGACCTCAAGAGAGATTTTTGTTCGAGGAGCGAGCTCCTCAGAGCACGCGAACCGACGGCCGCTGTGCCTCGAGAAAGATCTCTGGCCCAAAAAACAACACCATCTGGTCGCTTGCCTGCCTGCGCTCGGCAAGGAAGCAGCAAAGACCAGAGCTCGGTCTACCTCCAGGCGTTTTGGTTCTGAGCGACTCCATACTGAGAACCAGGACTCAACCGCCACGGCGACCCGACCGCTCCGTCAGGAGTTTGCCAGGTCTGATTTCCTGCCAGGACTCAACTCGTCATGCGTCCGATGAGACCCGATGCCGTCATCCCACGACCGAGATAATTAGGCTGATCCGGTTGAATTTGGACTCCTTTCCCGAACAGGGCACTTCCTTTGGATTCCAAAGCTCCGCGATTCAAGATTCCAAACAGGTGTGCGGCTGTCGAACTCTCGAAGCGCACGCTGTAATTTCTTATCTGTCGCCGTCACTCCCTAGGCGGCGAATTCGCGTCTCGTTTCCGACAGCTCCGCCGCCGTCGTTGTCGTTGCCGTCCAGGATCGGAGGGATCGTCGATCGATAAGAGGATTTCTGCGCTGCAGCTGTTCGTTACAAACCCGATTGCCTCGAAGAGAGTTTTGACTTGAAAACGTTTCCGGTTTTCTATGGAATAGAAACGGGGGAATCTCGATTTAACCTTGTCGCTCACGGCTCACCCACGATTTCCTTTTCTTCGGTGCTAAACTCGAGCTCTGAATGAAAGCATCTGTGAGTTGCCGCTCTTGAGGCCGCCGTGGCTGAGCCTGTTGAGGCAGGCTGTTGAAGGTCAAATTCACTACTAGCAGCCGTCGCACCACCACCATCATCTCCCCCAAGACGCCGAGGTCGCGTGGCCATTGTTAAGATTCGCGGCGGGGGCTCCAAATCACTCGCTACGACGAAGCGTCTGCCATTCAAGACCCATCCCCGAAACATCTAATTTCATTCTTAGATTCGGCTCGTTCTGATCCTGTCGGCCTTGTCGCCAGTTCAGTGGGGAGGTCGTCCTTCCCAAAAAGCGGGAAAAGTGCTCCCGATTCCTCGGCTTCGGCACCGCGGCAAATTATTCGCCCTGTCTCGACTTTCGTGCATTTCTCGAATCGGGTGGAGAATTGACCCTCACTGGGGACCGAGAGAGGTTCAATCCGCGGGTACGTTCCGTTTCGCTGTCCGTAGTGAATACTGACACTGACAGAATATCGCACGCTTTCCTCCTCGTTCAAGGTTTCAGAATGGGAATTTTTCAATCACGACGCCGCCCAGGCGTGGTTCCGACTTGACACGGCAAACATCACCGTCGTGATTTGGACCGAGCCTTTCGTCTCCATGTGGACCTCTCTCCCAAACTCGTTGCACGAAAACCATTGATGTGATACAATTTGTCAATTTTCATCGATTTACTGGAGCTTCTCTCGACCTAGAGCATGCTTACTCTCGAGCTGCTCGCTCCCACGGATGCTTTCGGGCTTGTGCCAGGATAGGTTAGCGAACAAGGAGCTGATCAAATAGCGTGGAATGAGTTTTGATGCTATTCACGGAAGACGACGGTCGACACGATGTCCTGTCTATTTCGCATCAAACACTTTGCGTTGGCCACCGATATCAGCGCAGTTGCTCGCGTCAATGGCGTGTAAGATGCAGCTTCTCCTCCTTCCGCTCCGAGTATTCCGGAATCGGATCCGGGGGACAGCGGACCTCGAGGACTACATCCTAAGACTCGCGGGGATTCGGACGCTGTGCTGTGAGGACACTTTCGCTGACCATCTGTTTTTCTTGGCTCAGGAGTTATTTATTCTCGAGCATTGTTTGCCGTTGAGCTCAGATCCCGGCGGCGTTCCGAGTTTCGCTCCTCAAGCCTTTTTTTTTACGAAAACCAAACTCGTCGCGCGCTGAACTATTTTCGGAGAAGCTGCTCCGATCCAGGGGTGGCGGTCCCGAGCTGCGGGAAAGGCATCGTTCGAAATGACCAGATGCTAGGCTTCGTTCTTTATTTCAACTTCATCTTCTCTCTTCCTCCGTTCGTTTGTTCGAATGCTTGTCCCCTCCTTCTCGGCTTCCTTCGACACCCCACCCCCTTCCTCAACAAGGTACTCTGCAATTTTCTTTATGAGCTTGAGGATTCCCGGCCGGGCTCGGGCTTCAATGCTTTCGTTTGTCAACGGAACTCCGATCGGAATCGAGCTCAGGGGAGTACTGTGCACAGGCTTCTGGAGCCATCAATAAATGCGGTACACGTGCGATTAGAAACAACCACTGAGCTGCCGAAAATTTTCGGGAAGGAGTCGACCGAAAATTCGCGCGCGACGAGAAGACAAAATTTTCCTCCTAATGTTCACCATTCCAAGTGGGAGAGGAGTCAGATGATAATTTTTTTTTCCTCATTCAGAATCGCGGTCAGATTTGTCGCGAAAACCACATGTATCAGCAGCGGGAACCCCGAGAGTTCAGGAGCGCATGCTGAACGTTTGTTTCTGTTGTGGGTTCGTTTTTATTTTTAATTCCAAACTCTCTGGTTCGTCTCCTTCACCGGGCTCGTCCCTCCCCGACCCGCTCCCCGAGTTTTCTTCTCGCTCGCTTCTCGCAGACGGTTCGTTACAAAATGTCCCCTCTTCGATTCGAACTCCAACGACATGTCTTCAGGCAGCTCGCGAAGCCTCGTCTGAGTCTAGCCGAGCTCGCCTTCTAGTCCGATTATCGGGAATTCCGAATCGGAGTTCAGCAAGAGGAATCTCCATTCGCTCATTGAGAGGGAGAGAAAAACTCACTGACGAGAGGAGAAACTTCAAAGAAACCCCTCTGTTTCGATAATGCCTGCAATTTTTTCTCCATGAAAGAGAGTTTGAGCGGAAGCCCTTCGCACTCGAGACCAGTCAGTTTAGTATAACCAATTTCCGCTGAGGCGTCCGCGCGACTGCAATGCTGGAGTGAAAGACCGCTTCGGAATGCTTACCACTCAACTCCGATTCCACTTGGCGCACTGTCTCATTTGATCCATCGGCCCGACTGGCTAGCTGACTGACTGACTGGCTGGCTGTCGATTCGTTTGCCCGTCTGTCGGTCTGTCGGCACACTGGTAGGAGGAAGAACGAGGGAGAAGAGTGGCTTGTGGTGGACTGCACTCCAAACAAAACTGGCGATTAATATTCCCTCCTCAGAGTCTCCTCGAATCGAAAACATCAGTCTATCATCAAGGCTTCGCACCCCAGCCGCGCGCCCGCCCGCCTGCCCGCCGGTCTGACCGTTCATCCGTCCGTCGCAACAACGACGACGACTGGTAGTTTGTCTATCAGGATCCTGCCGTCCGGTTCTCTCACCCACGGTCATTCTCTCTGAGGGCGACTGTGTATCCCGCTATGCTAAATCACTAATTATCCAGCTTATAGATGTTCTCCTCGCAGCATATATATTAGCACTTAATAACAGTCGAGTTTGAAACGGACCCGGAAAAAATATCAATTCCACTTTATGAAGTTTATTACGAACTTGCTCACGGGTAGGAGAGCTGCGGGTGTAGCGGAGGCAAACACGCAGTTCGATGCGCCGCAATCGGAATCCATCTCAAATCATTTCAGGAGAATGGAAGCTCTCCCACCGCCGACTGGCCGCCGACATCGAGACACGTTTGCTTTCTGGTAAACGGTTTGATTGGCGAACGTCACGGATCCCCCCTCCCCGAGCCAAATCGGACTCAAATCATTGTTGCCTCCTTGTATTTTGTGTTTTGAGCTGGCTCACAGCATCTCTATCCCGAAGTGGAAGATCGAACGAGACTCGGAAACAATTCTCAAGGCCAGCTCATTTCGTGTCGGCGAGCGGAAAAGCGTACGACACTACTTGCTTCCATCATCGAACAGAAAACTCCGGCTAGAATAAACACCGTCGTGTCTGTTTCGAATCTCCAGTAAGTGAGCTTGTGTTTCTATTCCGACTTGAGAGTGCTTTGACAGAACACGAGAGTAACATGAGCGAGCGTCAGGGGAACATTGTGACTTGGAACAAGAGTCTCGAAGTTCAAAAGTCCGAACGGGCGGACGACGTGAGGTCTCCGTCGACTTGCTGGAAGAGGAGGGCCCGTCTGTCGCAGCCGATCGGAACGGCGATCAGGCAATTCGTCGGGCAGCTGAAAGCTGAATCTGTTTTCCTTAGAAAGAGCCTCTGTGCGACTGGGAATTCCCGATCTGCGAAATTTCTAGCGCGGCTCCAGCATCGTCGATGTAGCCGATGACGTCGCTCGACCGCCGCCGACGGCGCTCTGAGTGAGTGAGTGAACGAGTGGCTGGCGAGCGAGCTGCTCGCTTGGATGAATCGGAGACGGTGTCTCGCGAGCGGCCCCGTGATTGGCTGGCGAGTTAAGACGAACGCGTCACGATTGGACAGAAAGACGCTTGAAAAGACGCCGGCGGCACCTCCCATCTGGAAGAAATAATGCGCTTGCCAGTCAGCCCGTTCTGCCTGCCTGACTCCTGACTTGCTCTTCCGCTCGCTTACCACCGTCGCTCGAGCCTTCAGCGGCGACGACGACGATGATGATATTCTCGATCGCGAGCAGCAGCGAACAGACAAAGCGGCGGCGGCGGCGGACGACGAAACTTACGTGAGCCAACAATAACAAACGTGGCGCTCCATAGCTGGAAGTCGTTCGCCGCGAGTCTCGATCTGAGGATGTGAGTGAAAGAGTGTCAACCACAAAGGACTACCACGCGTTCGTTCGGTGGGCCGGGCGGTCGCGAGACTGGCAGCTTGAACGACCACCCGCCCGCCACCAGCCGCGGCGGCATCATCATCAACTGCGGCGACGCTGACAACGACAAACGCAACTTGGGTGACCGGCGCGCTGTCAGGAGCGCAACAACTTGAAAAAAGCGGAAATGCTTTAAGATAAAAATTTCAGAAGCCTTCCACAACAATAGGTGCTGCGACCACTCTATTCGACCGCCTGCCGACTCGTCCGCCCGCTGCTCTGGACACGATTTATAGAACGCCGTTGTTGATCTGTTCTGTTCTTCCATCCGCGGGAGGAATTCTCCGAGCGGACTACCATTCCACGAAACACGGAAACGACAGCAGAGGAGAACAGAGATAAATACATTTCCAATCAAATGATAATTGCCTCCTGCTCAGAACGGTCGCTTGCGTATTTTCGACCGTAAACAGTGAAGTTCCTATCTGTCTTACGATAGGCTCTGGGTTCGTATGTCGATTTGCCGAATCGCGATCTAATCGATCATTCCTCGGTGGACGAGATTAATCTCAATGAATAGCAGCCCGGAATCATCTCTCAGACGAAGGTTCGGGAATTCGACCCTGAATTCCGCCAGGACATTAGGATCCGGGACGAAAGCAATGTTCGGGAGAAGACACCGATCCCGAGGAGATTCCCCTCGTACAACAACAGCGAAGAATCAGGACGAGAAGCTTAGAGGGGTAGAGGGATTGGCCGAAGGGACAGCGAGTCGTGAGGGAGGGGTAGGGAAGCATCTATCGTGTAATTAAAAGTTCAAGGGCCAGATCGTCGGGGACTTGGTGAGTTTTTGAGATGTGTGCGAATGACACCGTTCGGCGTTCGATGCGGCCACCGTCGCCAACGAAGCCCGCTATGTGCCGAACGGCCACATTCGGCTCGCGGTTGTTGCAACGATCGCTATCCGCATCATAATAAGTGGCTTGATAAAATGCAACCAAGTTTCGGCCTGATGCCAAAGTCTGGAGAAGCGACCAACCGAGCCGTCGGCCGCTCGGCCTTCCTGCCTGTCGTCCATCCTGCAAACATTCTTGACATATGTGGGCTACAGCTAGAACCTACGACGACTACCACTCCTACTACTGCGACGACGACATCACATCCATAAGAGACGTTTTGTTGACAAAGCTGTCTCCAATTGGAGACTCGCGGTCGACTTGCTGCAGTTGTCGCATTGAGATCACGGACCGACCGACCCACAAACAAACGCGCAGCAGCTTCAGCTTTCTATCCATTTCACAAGTTCCTACGCTCCGAGTCAAGATCGACTTCGGCATGCAAGGAACAACTCAGCTCGAGAGCCTTCCACGAATCATTCTCACCTCTGTTCTCCGGACTCGATCGCGTTTTTCCCGACAATTCACTGTCGGGAAATGAACAACTGATGCTCTGGAAATTCGTGGAAACAAAAATTCTCAGCACTCGGTGCTTTCGAAATGGGGCGATGGATGCGACGATTGGTCGTTAAAAAGCTTTTCGGAGCGAACATTTCATAATTTTAAAACCACATAAAGTCACGTTATTAAATTCGAGGCCTTTGACATATCGTGTGATTTGTCCTATGCATGCGCCGAGCAGAAACACCGGTGAGCAAATCGTCCGGTCACGTCGAGTGCCGAGTGTAGGTGAAATTCCCGAAGACAGGTGCGAAGAAGAGTTTGTAATTGGCACTTGGCGAGATTCCGTAGGAGCTGAGTTCTGTGCGAAGCTTTGAAAGAATGGCTCGTGCAAGGACGAATACGATAATGGTATTCGGGACTTGTCTCCGGGTAGAAGTATCATGTACGCGTATCTGCATACTTCGGAGAAAAGAGAGGGAGCGAAAAATGGAGTCTGATCTTTCCATTCCGAGTTTCGAGACAACTGCGTAGAAATCGACGTCGATCTGTGCTCCTCGCCAAACTCGACAGTTGAGGAAATTGCTTTAATTGTTGGTATGAACTTGGCACGAAGGGTCTTGCTGCTCACGTCGGTCTCTGGTACGGCGAGGAGAGAACTTCTGTAGGCTTTCGCCATACGACAGCTATAATTACTCGCGGCGCCTGGTAGCGTGTGCTGAGGGCGAAGTAGAACTCGAAACTATGTACCCCGCATGTAAGTCGACATTCAACCTCCTCAGAAGGAGGGGGAAGGAGGCTGGGGGCTGGAGATTTTCGGAAATCATGGAACACTCAAACTTTTTCGATCGAGAAGCTTCATCGAGGAAATTTTCGAGTGAATCAGGCTCTGGACGGGTAGGGCGGGGGGATCAGGGCTCTGCTCGGAGAAAAAGAGGTGGCCGGCCTGGGATGGGAGCTGGTCGATCCGATCAACGCGACCTGATTTCTCCAATTTCACGCGATACTCAAGTTTTGCTGACCTGATCGGGCGAGATCGAGGGAACTTGACAGAGAATTCATCGGCGGAATGGCGAGTGGAGAGACACTGATCCCACAGTCCAAAGCTCAGGTGCTGGATCGCCGCGGAATTCTTCAGGGAAGTCGACCAGTTAGAGATGATGCTCAGATATTGGAAGGCCACAAAAACTCGTCCGACTTTGAGCGATAGCTTCCTCGCAGGGACTCAGACGAGCGGTCCGACACACACACACTCACAAGCGTACAGGCCGACAAGCAAGCGGATAGGCGGCAGCGAGCGATCGAACGAACGAACGAACGAAGTCACGGAGAGAGACATGGTGAGCTATTGAAAAAGCTTACAGAAGAGCCCGGGTGGAAGCACCGTAGATAAGCCAGCGGATAATGTTATTATTTTATTAAGAATATTAAGAGATGACGTGGGGGAGGGATTAAACCAGATACCGCGACCACAACCACCACGCTGCTGCTGCTGCCGCCGCCGCCAACAAGGGTCATCTCCCCGCGACAGAGTATTGTCAGTCTCTGTCTGCTTGTACAGTCTGTACATCGGAGCTCGAACTCTTTGGGTCTCCTGAGTCTGCGTCGATGGCAGATTGGCGCAGACCAGACGAGCGCGTTTCGGTTAGTCGAGATTCTTGAAAGCGCATCTGCATCTGACTGAGCAACGATTGCCTGGAGCGATGAGGTTAAGAGTCAAGTCGGTGGTTAGCAGCGGTTGACGGGGATCGGGTTTGGGGAGGGTGCGGGCGAAAAGAGGCTGACGCAAGGAGCCGAGAGGACCACGAAAGTGGTTTTGTTTTAGTCGCCCCAGGCCCGCCCGACTGGTATAGTTGCCTTAGCGTGCAGCACGCCTGACGGCTTCTCAAGTGGATGTTTTTATTAGCCTTATTCTTATTATCAACCCGCGACTCACGGTAGCGGCGGCGGCGGCAGCAGCAGCAGCAGCGACTGCGGCTTTTGACCGGCCGCGGTAAAGTATGGGAGGCGTGTTTGTGATAGATTGCTGCTGCATCTGGAGCTGCGGCTCTCGTACAACGGGACGACCGCCATCGACGGAGAAAATTCGACGAATTAAGAACAAGTCACTCGAGACTGCCCTCTCCATCGTTCGCTAGATCACTCTGCTGATTACGAGCTGTTGGAGTAAAAAATTGAAAAAATAAAATATACCGTCCTCTACATAAGCCTCGCCGCGGCTCGAGCACGGCGCACCGAAAAAGCGACCCGGGAGCGTTCGCACGAGACAGCCAATATCGGCTCACGTCAATGTGAGCTCCGAGGGCTTGAGATGCGACCGGGGACGGATCTCATCGGCTGCGCGAGGCGCGGGATAACGGGAGCGGGGACCACGCAGGGAACGTTCCTGGTGTTCCTTCATTAACCCTTTCTCCAGTCGAGTCGAACTTAAATTCCTCGTTCTTGTCTGTTTTATGCGCTACCCTGGAGCCAAGCTGACGGACGGACCAACCGGGAGATCAGGAGACAGCGCTTGATTAATTGTTCCTTAATGACAGCAAGAAGTTGATTTTTGCATCAGATAGAGCGGGGCTCGGGGCATTCGGAGGGGGCGATAGGACGCCTGATAACAGCGAGGGAATCAACCTATGTCGAGCCAGGGAAGCCAGTGGCTCGACGCGAGTCGAGTTGGGCCTGGCCATGAGAAGTGCAAAAAATGCAAGACGTACCACAACACCCACCACCCATCCGTCTATCCCTCCACCGGGTTTGCTACTCAGAGTCCTCCTGCATTTTTGCAAAATCTGCATCCGTTCGGAGAACCGAGATTGTAGCTAGCTCCAAGACAATCAAACTCGTCACAGGCTCCGCGCGCTACGTCCAACGCCGCATAATGTCGACGGGATCAGGAAGAGCCACGGTGGAGCCGTCCAGGAGGTCTGCGAAGTTCCACATACAACTGGGGAATTGGTTCTCGATTTGGTACCAGGAGGGGCTAACGTGATGGGAAAATTCCCGAAGATGTGCATCGAGCGAGCGGTATTGTTTTCAGAACACTCTCGCTTTCGTTCGTGATCGGATCCAGTAGTCTCCTATCGACTACCGCGAGCGCGTCGACAACAACAACTAAAACAATAACCACCGCAACTGCAGCAAGTGGAACAACAACAACAACGACGACACCGATGGTGAAAACGAAGAGGAATAGCAGGAGAGCGAGGAGCAAGAGGAACACGAGGATCACTACGATATCGTTCACCGCGCGGGGCAGCTCTCCATCTTATCCGGGAAAAGTTTGTCAGCATTCTTTGCTGTTTTGGTGACTAATTAATTCACGAAGGGGAAGATCGAGAACGCCCTGCGCGCTTGCATGCAAACTACCTAAGCGAACAAGCGACCGACCGACCCGGAAGACCGATGCCGGGAAGCAAGCGTCAATACAAACAGCGATCAACAAAGAAATTCATCCGTGGGACGGGATCGAATAAACAAAATGGGGTGCAGAAATTACGAACCTGCCTCAGAATCCCCCGACTCCCGATCGGGCGAGCGAGTGAGTGAGTGAGTGAGTGAGTGCCCAATAACCAACTCAGTGGATCGTCAGACAAACAGATGTACTGTCGACATGCATCGCTCCCTTTGAAACATTTCCCAGTAGGAGTCCGGAGCCAGTTCCAACGGGCTCCAGCGAGTCGATGTCATAACGCTCGCACCTGATGCTCTGCGGTATCGTTGAAAGCGTACATGCACATCATCGGGCTCTATGCAGCTGCATATGCAAGACGACACTTCAGATGTGTCTGACAAGTCCTGAAATTCCCGATTTCATCCCAATGAGCTGAAGGAATGATCTGACATAGGGGGTGAGATTCTCGAAGGGAAACACAAGTCAGAGTTCTGGAGTCAATGACCTTGTAATCGAGTCTATCTCCTTGAATATCCCCGCAGTACTCAAGATGCCCTGCGAGATAGTCGAATTTCAACAGGAGAGGCCGGGGCCAGAACCTTGAGAATTTCGTCATCGAAGTAGCACTCCGGGTGCGAGAAAAACCAAGATGTGTCGAAACCGGATATCCATTCTGGGAGAGCCCTCCAATGATCCCTCCTAATTTTGGTCCGGAACGAAGCAGAAAACGACGCGGAACAGAGCTTGATTCTCTGCCGCGTGTTTACTTTTTGAGCCAGGCACTTGACGACAGGAGTTTAATTTGAAGAGTTTGTTGACGTCTGGCTGAGTTGTAGTTCCGGCGGCGGCTGTCGCGCGGATGATGGCTCGCGGAGATATTTTCGACTCGATGTGTTCGTCCAGAATTTCTGGCAGCGTTGGCTCCTTCGCCGTGCCAACTCGACAACTTGCGAGTGACTGCAGAGAACTCCGTCACGCCCGACTCCCTGGCGCGGCGGCGGTGCGACAGCCCGCAAGTCGGCAAGCAAGCGACATTATCTCAGAATTCGACTTATGGCGTCAAGTTCAGTTCGGCACACCTAGCCTCTTATGTGGTGGCGGTAGCGGAACGGCTGTCCAACCCTGCCAACGGTGGCATCGCTCGCTCTGTTTGTCGTTGTCGGTCGGTCGCGCTGTCTCTCTCCCTCTCACTCGTCCCCTCATTCGTTCGTTCGTTCGCCAGCGCGCGCTCATCTAAGGTGTCCTGCCAGGCGTTTTAGCCGCACTCGCGCACACTCAGATGAGTTCTATGCTCCTGACCTACAGGTGTCGCAGTAAGTCGATACTACAGCTGGTGACGTCACCTTCTTTACTCATGTTGACGCCAAATGAACAGCGTCGACGTCAGCTCTGTTCGACAAGCCGGCGGGCGGGCTGGCGAGCGAGCGCGCGACTCGTATCGTTGGCCGACTCGGGATCCATGACTAACAATGCAGAAGGAACATCTCTGGTCGTCGCAGTCGAACAATATGCTCTTGAAACCTACGAGTCGTCGCAGCACGGGCAGAGCGGAGTGGGATAGTATATTCCTTCACGGCTGAGCGCATCTCTCCTGGTCGTCGCGGATGTCCTTTAAGTTATGAGCTGCTGGCCGAGACGCCGGCCGGGAACGCCCTGCGCATCTTCATCTCCTGAGTGACTTGACTGACTAACTCTCCAATCGTCCTGAGACTCGGGCTCACTTCATCAAGAGCCCCGGGTATCATCTTGGCCGGCCTTTCTGTCCGTCTGTCGTTCGCTTCCTCTGTTGTTCGCCATCAGACCCACCACACCCTAACTCACAAGGAGTCGCAGGGAATAATGGAGAGGAAAGCCGCAGCGACCATTACTGCACTACTGGAAACTTCAAAATAAATTACGCAGCCGGCTCGAGGAGTACTTTCAGAGAAAGCAAAATGATGGGGACAGATGCGAGACACACCATCTCGAGAATACCGACTCTATCTGGTCCAGGAACTCTGCCGAAAAACACATTCATGATTATGTCGGGTTCTACTTATATTTCCGAGTCCTGCATCGACTCTCAGGCCGGACCGGGACCCCCGGAATCCGCATGTTCGCAATAAGAATTTCGAGAATCTCGTCGTGGGTAGAGTTCTCTCTCGCTCAAGGAGAATATTAGGCCTGTATTCGCACTCGAAAATCGGACGAGAGAATTTCGCCAGTCACTCGCACCCGGTCTTGAGTCTGAAGGAGGTTTCGCAAAGAACGAAGTTAGTGGCGCCATCTGTGGGCAGATTTCTAAATGCACTCCCGATGAAAAATCTCCCCAAGCTGAGTCAGAGCCTCGTTTCCGTCCAGGTGTCCGGCTCCCGAGAATCTCGGAGCAACAGCAGATTCTCCCGAATAGCGAGAAAGGAATAAAACAAAGCGGACGTCTCCTGGTCATGTATTCAATGGACAGTGCTCGATGGGACGCGGGACAAGATTTGAATCACGTGTTGTCGCGCTCGTACAGGGGAGCTGGCCGAGCTCGGTTTTAAACCCTCTGAATTTTTTATAGTCGAGGGTATTTTAATGCGGTCTCGTCGGACATCTTCGACAGATAGCCGAAGCCGGGGCCAAGTCGACTTGTCCGACGACGAACTGATCGACCCAAGCGTCGTCCCACAATTCTTACAAGGAAACCCAATGATTCAATGGGCATCTGGCCTTCACGCTCACCTCAAATGACGGGTATATTTTTGTCAATTATTATCAGAGAGATAATGCAACATCGTAGCGCCCCATACGAGAAGGGAGTGGTCCCTACCGTCCTCGATTGGGGTATAATACTCGGAAGGAGTGCGAAGGCATGTGGTCGTCACAGCTCGCGGTAAAATTCAGACCCTCTCCAAACATGCGGTGCAGATACGAGAGCTTTGACTCGATTTGTCAGGGCGAGAAATTTCATCCATCTGTATGTCCCTGCCCAGGAGAGCATTCACTCTTGATTGTGTCCGGGGCATGTTAGCTAACTAACTCAAATCATAGTTGTTATGACGCTTCAGCCAGAGGAATGTAATCTGTTATTCAATAAGGAGCGATACAAGAGAATCGAGGTGAGTTCCCACATTTCGACTGTTTTTCCGCGAGAGCACCATGCCGAGCTATTCCAATGGCTCATAATCGCGAGCTCACATCTTCCATTTCATCTCCCGGAACCCTATACAAACCTGATCGAGAAATTCGGAGCCTGACGACGCCGTTGTCTTTAAGAGTGAGTGACTGGGTGAGTCTACTCGACGACTCTAAGAGGAGCCGGAGTTCGGAACGCTCTTTGGAGAAAACCTGATGATGGTACGACCTGCGATTCGTCGCCTCGATGAGCTCAATCGATTTTTCTCATTCGGAGTCGAAATAGAGTGGCGCTTGTCCTGCGCTTTGTTCTTCTCGTTCTCCTTGAAGATTCCCCTCGCCAATCTATGTAAGTATCGATCGCCGATATGCCACGACTCCATTTTTTCTCTCATTCCCTCGATTCGGAGACAAAGATTTCGGGGAAGAATCGGAAAAAGCATCAACCTCATCCCTGTTCTTTCGAGTTTCCGATCGTCGCTGTCGCTCTTGTCTCTCTGTCCCCGTCTCCTCCAGGCGCCCCTTTCGCAGAGTCGATCTCCCGCTTATAATTGCGGCCTACTGTCCGTGGATCGCATCGGGAGACATCTCTGATAACAGCGCTACATCCACCTCCTCCCACACCGAGTTGCTTGATAAGACAGAGACTGCTGATATTATTGATTCAGTCCTGAGCGAAAGTCAAAGAAGACGACTACTCGATCGAACAAGCTCGTCAACGATGAATGCCCGTACGATGAACAGGCAGCGCCTTATCGAGGCTGAAACGTTTTTCGGATTCCGCAAAGTATCCCGGAGCGAATCCATTGAAGTCAGTGAACGGCTCCCAAAAAATATCCCATGAGAGAGCTTTGGAAGCGAGAATACCAATTCTCTCGTCTGAGGGAGGTAGAAGAATCCAATCGTCAGCTAAATGTCGTATGCTAGCGTGAGGAAGTCTGTACAAAAAGGAATGAGGGACCTTTTGTCACGGTAGCCGTTCGGAGCGTTGCTCTCCAAGACTTACCGAGGACATAACTGTTTGGCACGACCACCGCCAAGATCGGCTTTTCTAAATGGAATATCGATAAAACCCAATCGAATCCCATCGGACGTCGCGACTCCAGCCGTGCCCCTTCTCCGTGGACTCGGGGAGAGCTCGGCTTGATAAGGTTCCGTGCCGGCCGGCAGGCAGGCATCTCGGCTCGCACTAACTTGAAATAACATCATCATCAGATGGCCCTCGCAACCGGTCTTCCCGAGGGATGTCGTCTAAGATGCCTTAATTAATGTATGGCTCACTCTCAGCCAACCAGGCAGCCAGCGAGCTGGCTAACAGGCTGACTGGCCTGCATACGGATAGCTAACACCCTTTTAGGCAATTTCGAGCGGTCGGAGGGGAACGGGGCCCGCCGAAACGGGGAGGCGGCTGGGAGTTCTGCGCACAAGGGTCAGCCAGGGGGCAGGAACCTACTTCATCTACTGGAGCGTCTGGTCACTAATGCTCGAAACTTGTAAAACTTCAAAACTACCGAGTGAAACGCCTTCAGGCTGAATTCGTCACCTTCTCAATCTCGGTCAAGCTCTCAACGCGTGCCACGGATTGCCCCGTGACGCTGATGAATGTTCGATGCGCGAGCTACATCGGAATCTCTTCCTCGGCGCGTCGTCAGCAGCAGACATCAAGGAAGACAACTTCATTAAGGCATTGGGTTCGCCCTATATACGGATAAAAAAAAACGAAAAAGCTTCATTCCCTTATCTTCATTTAGATCGACAAAAAATAAACACGGGCCGACGATCGGTCGTCTGGTCGGACCGGCACATACCCGCACGCTCGCGGGCTCCACCGCTCGTTCGTCGTTCGAGGAAACTCCAAAGGAACTGCTTGGGGATATCGTAAACGGAGATGGAATCCTTGGAACAGCGGCTAGTTAGTCCTAATGCCCACTCGGGTCTCTGGGTTGATTTACAATCTTTAGAGAGTGCCTCGCCCGATCTTCATGAATATGTGTCCGAATTTCAGCCAATGAGCGCCTTGAAAGGGATGAATGAATGGATGAGTGCATGCGTGTACACAATGTGCAATATAGGAGTATAAGCACCGAATTCGTTGAAAGGTGCGAAAACTGCCTCATGACGGGTCGGGGGAGCCACGGGTCATTTCCATATGGATTAGGCCATGGCCTTCCTCTCTCGGAGCGAAGAGTCGGCCGAACGAGTAGGTCATCCCTAATACGACCTCGGGGTGCTCTTAACTTCAGCCTCATGCAGCTCAGAGGACGATGGTCAGCGTTTCTCGATACATCAAATTTTTGAGGATAGCCCTCACGAAACAAGACTGTCTTCGCGCTCGACGTTAGGCATCCACAGGCATCCGGAGAGTGGAGAGAACGCGGACGCTAAAGCGAAGCGGGGACGTTCGGCGTAGCTCCTGAGGAATATTCGAGTTCTCCGCCGACTCCGAGTCAAGACTTGCATGGAGTTACCTCGGCGAAAGGTGAAGGTGACAAGCCGATTCGGTTCAAAGCCACGCAGGATCTCTCCGAGAGCAGAGATTTTCAGGCGCGTTATCTCTCCCGGACGAAGGTTTCCATTAATTATTGCAATCAGTGCAGAGAAAAATTCGTAATCGAAGAATTTTTTTGTGTACCGTTCTCAATCGGCTTTTTGATCGAGGCTGAGCGGGAAGTGCCGGGACGGCGGCTCCCTCCCCAGGAAACTTCCTCCATTTATCTCCGTCGCTCAGTCTTTCTCCAGGCGCCGGCATTGATTTCTGCAGCTTTTAATTTGCGCCATGAATTCATCCCTGTTTCCCTATGCGAAACGGACGGACGGGGCAAACAACATCGGGGTTCGATTCTTATGATGTTGCAGCAGCGAGGATGCCCGTCCTCCCGTCTGCATGCCTGCCTGCTCGCTCACTTATCCGCTCACCCGCGTGGTTGCCTTAGTGGCTTCTTGCACGCTGAGGGGAAACAATGTTTATCAACATTGTTCAATGAGACCATTAAGCCAAGACACAGCACGGCGGGCCGGATAATAAATAAACGGATGAATAGATAGACCCAAACAAACACATTTTCATTCACTCACAGAGATGAATAAGAAGTTGCCCCGCTCCATCGAAGAAAACAGGCGAGAGGAAAATAAAACTGATAGATGGCTCATGATAGCGACCCAACGTCGGAAAATACAGAGACATTCCTTCCGGGGGGGAGGGAAGGAGGACCTCAAGAAATATCGGAAGTGAATCGACTCCGGATCAGAGTCGACTCTTCAGAATGGTACGGTCCGATCTCCGAAAGACCACTGAGAGAAACGCCCAAGAGAAGGATCTTGTCCGAATAAATTACGGAGAGATTCTACGACGAGCGATATGTTTCTCTGTACTCATTTTATCGAGTTGCCTCTCGGATGGAAAGCGGTATTTCCGAGCAGCAGCTGCTGAGCATCGTCCGTCAACAATGACGACAGCAGGTGCCACTGCTGGTGTAGCGGAATCGTTGTAAACGCCAGCCTTTGTTCACCGAAGGAATCGAGTGAGTCTATTCGACGGCAGGCAGAGGATGAACCTTTTGCAAAGTTACTACGACTGGCAGAGTCGAGAACACCGCCGGGCCCACAGGGCAGAGGAGGATGGGATGAGACAGAAGCGGGGCACATCGGGGAGTCGGGGGCAGAGAGAGAGATCCCGTAGGGGGAGGGGCCGGGGCACCGAGAGGGAATAAGAAAGGGTCCGAGCGGGGCCGGGAGGGTCTTGGGAAGAGCTCCAAGAGGGACCTGCGGGGGACAAGCGAAGGGTCGGCCGCTAGATGAGGCTGTGTAGTGTAGCCGTCTGGGGGCCTTTGGCCGGGCAGCACCAGGCGGCGCGCGGACCCTGGGTCGAAGGGGTAAAGGAGCGGGAGGACTCCGGTAGCAGCCGCGGCCGTCGTCGCCATCACCGCCGCCGACTTCGATGTTCGTCTGGTGGGTTCTTCTGTGTGCAGAGAAGGTTCGCTTGCCTTAGCTAGTGCGTTGTGAGTGCCGTGGGAGTGCTTCCTGCGCCTGC
Organism: Galendromus occidentalis; assembly: GCF_000255335.2. Taxonomy (NCBI): domain Eukaryota; kingdom Metazoa; phylum Arthropoda; class Arachnida; order Mesostigmata; family Phytoseiidae; genus Galendromus; species Galendromus occidentalis. The sequence continues at coordinate 71,656 of NW_003805484.1, read as the reverse complement.
TGAGTGATCTGCAGCTGCAGCCGCACCGCTATCCTTCAGGAGGAGGGCATCCTTACCCCTCACTTGTGGCCCTAGGTTTCCTTCCCCTGTTGGTGGTGGTGGTGGTGCTGCTGCTGCTGCCGCCGCTGCTGCCCCTCCTTAAGATCCCTCCTCCTCCTGCTCCTCCGTCTGTTCCCTGGATGTGCTGCAAGGAGCAGGCGGGCTCGCCATTGGCTGAGACGAGTTGTTCTTCTTGGCGCCGCCTTCGCTTCCGCCGCGGAGATCGGCTGTCCTCCTTACAAGGAGCTGGCTGGCCAGACCAAGGAGCCTTGGCATAATTTGCCGCACCGTTACTGCTCATTCGAGAAAAGGAGGAGACTTTTCCCAACCCAGAGAAACCCACCATTATGACAAGGAGGAGCTTCAAGACGTCAACCTGATGCAGTGCCCACGTTGTCTTCGCTATGCTAAAGTCGTTTGGCGTAAAATAGAGAATCAGTATTCGAGAAGTCCCCAAATTACGAAAGGTGCAATTACGAAGTAGATCTTTGAAGATTTCCCTCCCGTTCGACACCGTCTCGCGCAGGACCGACAATATACCGATCGATCAAATTCTCCACTCGGCGGTTTTCGCGGTGCGGTTTTAGCGTCAGAGAAAATGCATCCGAAATCAAAGGGAGTGCACGCTCGGCATCCGCAACACTGAACGGTGCAATCGCTACTTTTGCGTCGCGAGGTTCGAGTTCAGATCTGAGTTTGAATTCTGCGCATTCCTGAGCAGGAGCGTCGCGTCGCTGCTTGTTCTCTTTATTGCACAACGAGCGATTCCGAATGGAAGAAAAAATTCCGTCCCCAGGTTCCGGCGAGGAGCTTATTCCCTCTCACCAGAGACTCGGTCGGCACACCGGGGAAATCATTCAAGATATGGACAGAGACGTCATCCCTCCGAAGAGCGGACCAGCGGTCTCTACAGACTGTCTACCCAAGTCTGACGTCAGAAGCCCTGATTCCACGTCCAGCTGTGTCACTTCGAAGCTCTATTGTCGAGGAGACTGTCATCACAGATATAGCACACTATCGATGTTCCTGAGAAACTTTTACAATTTTGGTCGTGACTCAAGAATAATCTGAGGATAGCGGTCGAATGTATCGTCCGGACTCGTCAGCTCTCATAGATCCGCAGTCGTTCAGAGAGCTCGGATTCCAAAGCCGCTGTACGCTGAAGGAATCTCGGGCACCTAGGACTCTTCGACGACGTTATTTCTTCCCGGAAGGAGTGCATTAGATGGAACCAGCTCGATCTAGCCCCATCCATCAATTAAGTTCAACCAATCGACAGCAGAGCGGGCATAAGGATGGAGACATCGATCCGCCGACGACAGCCAGAGGCGCGTAGTTGAGGTTCCTCCAACCGAACTATCCTCAAGCCCCCAGCCTATCGCGGGACCTAAGAACGGGGAATCCCGGGCGTCACTATCAGCGGTCCAAGAGTCTGTATTTCCTGTGATAATTCGGGGGTTCCACTTTCGGGATGGCATCACACGTCGACGCGCGTAGTCGCTGCCCGCGTCAAGGATTCTGGCGTATACTGCGATCGCTTGTGGGAGGCACTTCATCCGAGATGAGACCCTGATCAGTTTGGCGAGTCTGGTGAATATTGAATCGGAACGCTCGCTTGACTGCCGGACGGTCGGTCGGCTGGACAGCCCGTTCGCATTGTGAACAGCAGACTTTCGGATTCGCAGACAGGCTGACTCACGAGCTTTCCGGCCCCGTAGTATCAATACTTAATACATATTCATGTGTCTGACGTATGCCACTACGAGGGCAGCTTCTATTACTTAGACTTGAGAGCGCTCGTTGTTCGTCAGCTCTACGCCAATGAATGCATGGCTAATATCGCTCAATTCCACAAGGAGAGAGAGCGAAGATTTACGATACACGAAAATCATCCTGAAATATTGTGTGATTGCCCCTCCTCTTCTCTTTTTCTTCCAATAAACTTGAAGTTTGCGATTGTTGAGTTTAGCCGTTGCCTGGATTTGCGCCCAAGTCGTCGAAGCGAACGAGGAAGTTGAGGGAGCGCGAAAGCGGAAGACTGCGGTGGTTGAAAATATTTCTTGACAATCTTTTTCGGGCATTTCGTTGCTCCGCTCAGGTGGAAAATTCGCTTCATTTTTGAAAGCCGTCACAAGCTGACTTTTGAGCAAAAGTTTACGACGATGACAGCGAAAAAGCCGAGGGGGAGGGGAGGCGGGGCGAGAGGAGCAGGTTTTTTGAAATTGAAAATTTGCTTATCTTGCCTCCCAGACCTTATGACGAAGCGACCGAGCATCTAACCAACAACCTGAACTTGAGCCGTAGTGGGGGAGACGAAGAAAATAGGGCGACGATGGGGAAATGAAAATTAGGGTGGAGAACACGGAATCCAGGTCTTATGGAGCTCTCGCTCCTGCCGGGCATGTCTCTTGTCCCCATGTTCACATGTGATCTCCCCTCATACCTCGCTCTCTTTCTTCCTTTCATCCGCCTCTCGGAGCGGCCACTGCCCCATATTTTCCCTCGATGATCGTCGAACCGTCAGCTGGCGCAGGTGGGTAACTCACTGTTGCTCGGATACCGGGGGCGAGATGCGGCGCTTTTCCTCTCGGGATGGACTTTTTGCAGAATCAATAATCCTCTCCCTCACGCTGTTTTTTTGTTGATCAAATCAGGTTTTGGTCTTGCCGGCCCATATTAGGAACAAAAGCTAAAGGTCCTCCCGAATTCGGCTTACGTTGAGGAATTGGAGTCCTCACTACGAGCTACAGAGCTTCCGGGGCAATCCTATGATTTTCGCATCTCGCAATCGATGCCTGTTGTCAGCGGAGGCCAACGCTTTTAGACCGACATCGCTCTCTGCGAGTAGAACCATTTCTCACACAGTCAGTCAGTCAGTCAGTCGGTATTTCGCTCGAAACATCTATTTCCATCGAGTGAACGATTCCAGAAAGAACTGAACGAGGGAAGAAGAGAGACAAAGATGATATCGAATAGATTGTATATTTTGACAGCGTTGAGCAGAGCCGCTCCGAATCGTCGGCGGTCAAACGCCGACGGAGGTGAAGCGGCGGCACGACGGCTGACTTTTGCTCGAGAAAAGGTTATCGGATTTCTACAAGAAACCAAACATTCGAGCGAGCTGTAGCTAGTCCGCGAACGAAAAACCCGCACGGAACTTCCACCGAAACAAGCGTAGCGGCGAACGAATCGACCGAGCAACATGACCACTCGGTCAAGTAGTCACTCGAGTGAGATGTTTCTTCGTTCCTGCTACGTCGTCATTCTTCAACTACCGTAACTGAACGAAGTATTTCGTTTACGTTTCTTCTCGGATCGCTCGAACAGCCAAAGATCCGATTCGCGGGCCTCCGAGCTTGATTTCAGACTAGCGCAACGATTTCACGGAAAGCGAAATCCACAATTACGAGACGCCGGCCGGAGCCGTTCGAATTAATTCCAATGCGAATTTTTCAGCTTTGAGGTAAAGGGATTCCCGTGCGTGAATATCGACCGATTCATTCCCCGAGCGGAGCGGAAGAAGGACGGCGCGAAGAAAGTCGATCCGGATGACTAGTGGGTCCGTTATAACTCATCAATGTTTAAACTGCTGTCGAAGGTCGCCAATCTATGTTGCTGGACAGATCCGATTTTTTCGAGTGTTTATTGCTCGCTTTCGGAGCGCTCTTGTTCTTTCTCAGATGTGATCCTGCGTCTGAGATTGTGTATACAAACGAGTCACGGCCAAGAGCTACGGTTTTCGTTGGAACGAGCACTCTATTAGCGGGACACACGCTCTTGATACATTTTCGACGACGCGTCGTACATGCTCTGAATCTGGAAAGCGTCGGAAGCCTCCGCGCGGTCGGGTAATGAATAAACTCGATCCGATACCCGCTTCCGGGTACTACCCGAGACGGTGCGGTCCGTCATCCGAGTAGGATGTTAGAAACATTTGCGAGAGATGTTTCTAAAGTGGATTGTTTCTAGAGAGACACGGGACTCCTCCGCTCTTCTTTGATACAAATCGTTGTAAGCCGTCAGCGGTATACCGATCGGAGGTCTCGGAAGAGGGATTCGCGCGGCTGCGAGGGAAGGTCGTATGTGGGAACGGGCGGCCGCATTGGTTTGAACAGCTTACAATGTTAGACTCCCAGGCTCTCAGGTTGTTAGCCGCATCGAAATCCCCGTAACTAGGCGAAGGCAAGGCCGCGACTACCGATGCTCGAGGGACGAGCTCAAAAATCTTCTGACTTTGGTAGCGCTCTCATCGGATATTTTTCAATTCAAGAATCGAAATTGAAGATAAGCCTAGAATTCCGGACCCCACTGATATTGGAGCGAGGAAATGTGCAGCGAGCACCATTTCTTTCGGCGAATTGAATCCATGGAAGGGATCTGGGAGCGGCTGCCATTCGAAAGTTCAAGAAGATTCGGCGAAACAGTCATCGAATGTTGAAAATCTGCTCGCCGAGGGGTTTTTACTTTCTTCCCTCATCCCTCATCCGTCGACCGACCGACCGAGCCAGCGAGCGAGCGCAAAAACAGAGAGACAGACGGAAGCATCGCTATTCAGCGTTTCTGAGTACGACGTATTTTGTTGGGTCACGTTCGAGCTCTGCTATCTACGAAACCACATACTGGAAGGCGCATGTATAATATCGTGAACGAAGCCTCTTGAATCTCCTTTCCTCTCCGTGCCGGTTCTCCCATCTCGCGCTGCCCACCGACTCTGCATGCCGCTCCTCAGTACACGCAAATATCATAAAGAATTTTATTGCTGACACCCTCCGTATCGCTGCCCGGCGCTCTGCCATCCAGACTGCTTACCAAACCCAAATGCTTATCATCTTATATGCCTCACTGGGCGAGCTGCTCTGTCGGTCGGATTCGAATTTACGAATGGAATCCGTTCTCGAAACAAGAGAGTTCGAAACCGCGGTCCAGGTGAAGTCAGGCGACTGCTCGGAGTAGAAGAAGAAGGCGCCTCCCGCTTCAATCGAAATACAACTCCATGGATCTACTTCAGGGTCGACGGCGCGTCGAGACCCTATGAGGGCGTATCGAACGATTCAGATACTACTCTCACACCCCGTACCCCTCGGGGAAAGACGGACAAACAGTCTGCCGGACAAACACACTCTTAGAGTATCTTTAGCTAGGTCTCCGTCGTCCAATACCCAGCCTTGGACCACAAGAAATTAGAATTATTGACCAAGGAGCTCCCGTTCGAACTCGGAGATGAACTGCTCAAGTTTCAAAGGCCGCTCTAGACGAAACCTGGGGAGACAACCCCTACGCGTCTGCTTCTCGTAGTTCTACTATAAGGTATAAACCACCGTGCAAAGTTGACATAGTAAAATAGACTGGAGAATGCCTGTATCCTAGGTGACCTTTAGGGATGCTCGCGGACAGGACAGTACTCACACCTCGGATCAAAATCACTCATCATTTTGGAAAATCAGAGATGTCTAACGGCAAGAGGGGCGGGCTGGTGGGTCGCATTCGTGATTAGAGAAAACTTTTCAGCGACACATCCTCCGATCCAGGAGGCTTCTCCATCACATGAGAATTCGAATTTCAACAGAAGTCGGAACTTCCCCGAGATCGCCGTCCGACGTTTTCACGGGGGTTCCCTAAATATCGTCATTCATCACTCTTTCTTGACATAAACATCGGGGACGGGAGATTGTCTTTTGCGAACTTCGAGTCGTATTCGGAAAAGAATGTTCCGCTCAGGACGGTGAGGGTTCCTCGTGGGAATTCGGCACCCGGTAGATTATCCTCTTCGGTCTTACTTAATGTCGGGAATCAGGGAAATCCAAGGTCTTGGTGAGCATACTTCATACCCGGCAAACTTTCACTCGCTTTCGGAATGCGTCCCCATCGCTTAGGTGGAGTCTAGAACGGAACCACTTACGCATTCTGTCTCTGGACACGGCCAGCTTCTAAGGAATTCGACCTCGCTGCGCGGCGTCTCGAGTGTGCCACTAGATGTGAGTACGGATATTCAAATATCTATTTGTATGTGTGCCTCGATGAATTATACAGCCCAGGCATTGTGGAGGAGAAAGCGGCTAAGAACAAGCTCAAAAGAATCGGAGCGGATCTTGTCTCTGCCTTAGCAGCACACGACAGCAACGAAAATAACAATGGCCCGTAGGAATATTCGATCGCTATTATCACTGGAATCATTATCATATTCTCACTATCGTCTTTATCGGTTCTGCTGTAACTCAGATTCGTTCGATGCCAGACGGATCTCTACGGATCATCACGTGGATTGACCTCGCTGTAAGGAATTCGAGTCAGCGACGAACAACTGAATATTTATCTTGGATTCTTCGAATACCGCGCCGTGTGCATTTGGAACTAGTTATCGCCTGGTGTTTGAATGTGTTTCCACGTGGTTCCCTTCGTCCATCCACAACATACATCGGAAGTCGGTCGATCGATAGTTCTTGGAACACGCACTCGTGGAGTCCTCAAGGAAACAGGAGCTCTCCGATTCTCTCTCGAAATGAATCGTCTGAAAACTCTCGAATTACTTTTCGCGGTAGAATATTCCGTCTCCCACCCACAACTGGGCGGAAGGGAATACGAAGGACCCGTTCGAGGGTCATCGGTCAGAAGGAGATTCCGAAATACTTGAAGCTCAAGTCCGGTTCTCGTTCGCACTCCGAGACTCTGAGTCTAAATTCATTGTCCACCCGTTGGCGACAGAACAACGAAATCATTACCGTGAAATGGCTCATTCAGTCCGACTCGTGAATGCGCTCGCTTGAATGAGTACATGTGAGCCGTTCTTGGAGAAGAAATTATTCACATTGAGTTGCAGAAGCGGAACCTTTAGGCCAAAATCAGGTCCTCTGAAATCTGTGGAGATCCCGTTTTTCTCCCGGAGGCTCAGTTCTGGACATGAGAGTGAAGTTCGGAGTTCCGGACAATAGTTTCAATAAGTTACAGATGGTGAACTAACGAAGCCTACTAATTCGTAATCAACTCACTATCCTCACGCCCACTCGTTGACCCATCCTGGAGGTCGGCTCTGGAATTCCGTGCGGACGACGCACGGCTTCCAGGAAACACCGAGTCCATTCTATGCTATTTTCTTAGGCAGTAAACTTGGTATTTCCTCCCCAAGCTCCTCCTCCGGCAAGCTTCTCCTCTGGAGCACCTGGGGCAGTACCATTTACGGAATAGCTCGAGAAACAGGAGAAGTTGGAGCGGTATGTACATATATCGGTCTGCCTCTGCGTGAAACGGAAGAGGAAAAAACGAGCGGGAGTCAGCGACGAGATTCCGCCTATGCTACTTTCTGACGCTGTGCGCATTGGCGCCAGGTACGATTATTGCTTCTGACATCTCCGTTTGATTGTGATTGCTGCACTCAGAGGCAAAATTTCGTGCCTCGGGTTCGTCGTCGTCTCTAACGAATGTGGAAACGACGCTGGCTGGCTCCTCCTTTTTGTTTTGTGACCCCAAAAGACATTAGTTACAAACTCGCATGCTCGAGTTGGCACGGGAATCTTTTTCGTCGACTCCTGTAGTCCCAAATCACCGAGCTTTTCCTCTCTGTTACCCTCGTCTGCCCGAGTACCTCTGACCCATACTAAACAGTTTTTCGCGTTCGCTTTGTTAATAGTTAACCCTCGCAATGTCTTCCCCTTCGTAGTACATTTAACACGATCCGAGTGAAAAGAATCGCGAAGCGCCCCGCAGTCAAATCCGAAACACCGTGGAAGCGATTCCTCGAAGATCAAGTCCGAGGAGCTCCGACTCCGATGATTTCCGACCTCGAACTTTCATCGTATACTCCTCGCCTCGAATTCCATCAGAATCGCGAGGCGTTGTGTCTGTCGCGTGAGCTGGCCCAATTGTCGTCCCGAGAGGTGACCATCGCTTATTTCGGCCCGAACTCGAGGTCATTGGCACCGGTCCGAGCTCGTTCTTGCCTCAGAGCCATGGAGCGTGAGTTTGTTGGCATTCAATTCAGCAAGTCCGCAGAGGAAAAGGAGAGCCGAGCCTCCGAGGCGACTGAAGGATAGAGGGAAGGGGTGTGAAGAGGGATATGCGGATGACGGGTATGGGGAACGTTTGTGGGTGACTTGCACCACCACCACCACTAGCAGCAGAGGCGACGAGACACCCAAGATGCGAAAGCCGTCGGGTGGATAGAGGAGAGACTAAATGAAATTTAGTTACGCCAGAGTGCATCTGTAATTACTGCTGGATGGGTTCGCAGAAGCGTCGGTTTGTTGGTAAGACTGGTAAGAGTTAGATCCGGGGCCTACAAAGGGAAAGATTGCGGCAGGGGGAGACACGCCGAGATTTAAACTCTCCCGGCGTCCCCTCACACCCTGACATTCCGTCGCGCTGACAATCTTTCTGTACTATCGTTCTCCCGAGTCTTGTTGGGAATCGAACCCGCAGGAGAAACTATCCATACGGTAATTTAGGTGGAGAAATCCTCAATTCCTCGACCACCCCAGATCGAATAGGTTCACCAGAATCCGCAGCGCTTCTGCGGTGACCAGGAGGATGTAATGCGCTGGATGCGACCATATTTCGTGATCTATCGAGTTATTTACCGCCGTCGATGAATGACCTTCCTCCCGGTCTACGATTTCTACGGGAATCAGCTGTACCTCAGACTTCTCAGATTCCGACGCTGGTGCTGTCCCTCTGGTCAGTCGTCCAAAGTTTCACGAGTACACGCTCATCGTACGACTCGAGGCGTCTGATCAGATTCGATTGTTCTCCGTCCGGAAGAGTCAATTATTTTTTCGAACACGATCCCTTAACAAGCTCTCGATCGAGTACCTTATCCGGCTTCCCTCAGATATCCACTCAGCGGTCCGTCTGTCTATCGCTTCTCTTTAATGACTAGTGCGGCTGGCCAGCGCTCGAGAATGAAATCGGGAAGCGCGCCTGACCAAAAATTCAGGGATGTCAAAGATGGTTTAACAGTCCATTGTCTTCAACTGGGCTTCCGTTGTCAGGGGAAGAACGCTCTAGGTGGAGCAGAACCATCTCCGACGCTTTCATGGGAACGATGGAGTCTGAATGCTCTGTCGAACATGCCCCGGATTAAGTGATATCGGAACCTGCAGTTGCAAAGTCAACCAAGTGTTTAGTTAAGAGCCGACGAGCGGGAATTCAAAAGAGCCTCGACGCACCGGGGAGACATATTCGAAGAGGGGCAGCGATCGAAGATGGCCCCAGTGACAACAGAGCGCGCTGTCACCATGCCTGTCTCCGAGTCCCCTCACTGGCCCCGAACGCTACCCTGGGGACCAGGGCTCCTCGTCTCGTATAGATGAGCCTCCACGTAAGTGTTACCAACTTGGAACAGGCATTACTATCGGCCAACTTCACGCCCTCTCCCCGAGGAGCCACTCTTCAAGCTCGGAAGCTCAACACTTCCCCCTGAGACGCTGCTCAAAAAGACTAAAGTCATTACCGGATGATGGCGCAAGGAAAAATGTCAACTGGTGAGATGTCAACCCGTCTACCCTTCCCCGAATCGGAGTTGAGGTCGTGAATCCAGAGAGCGTTGAATCGCGAGCCGCTCCTTCAAATGAGAGGATGTGAAGAATTTTAAATGTGGAGGGACGTAAAGATGTCAGGCTCCCCCCAGAGAAAGCCCGCGTCTTCAAATCGAGAAGCCGCGTAAAAAAAAAGGGACCTCTTAACTCGGACGAAACGTGCTTTCGCGCGTCAGACGCTCTGGGAACGATGATGCCGAAAATACCAGCGATGATTTCCGACGTTTCCCGACGTGCGGAAGGGGAAAAATGCACCGGGGATGAGATCGAAATAGGACATGGACTGGAAGCTTCAGCTTCTCTCGCTCTCCGAATGGGTGGTAAAAGCAAATCTGAACGTTTATGCTTGGGCGGTCATCTCAGTTCCCCCCATAATCTCACTCTGACCACATCTTGTCTTGACAACCGACCGACCGACCGGCGGTGGTCAACCACGCCTCCCTCCTTTGCAATATTATGTCTCTTCACTCGGAGCCTTCCTACCTAACCAAATCTCTCCGTTTCCCTTGTCACCTTCCGCGAGCGCTCCGCAGGGCAAACCGTTAGATTTGAACGGATAATATGGCCGCAGTCTCTGCCGTCATCCGCGAGCGGTTTCCACGGATAGTTGAGTGAGTCTCACGTCTTGCGTTCCCAGAGCAATTGTGACATACCCTCGGCAGACTTGCTTTCACAGAATGCTGCTCGAGCGGAACGCCGTGAGCTTGAATCTCGTAGTTCGCTGCTGATACTCTCGGTGCTATTTCCGGAATGCAGTGCTCCGCAGACCTTTGAATCTGGCGAAGAATCATTGAATGACTCAAGGGGAAAAAAATAAATTTCACAGAAAGAAATTAAAAATCGTCGCTCCGTCATGGAGCTTTCGAGTGGGCGGAACTCTTTCTCAGCTGCTCTGTTGTTGCTCGACCCGGCGCCCGAGAATATGATACAAAGTATGTCCTGCAAACTATAAGATTTTGTTTTTGCAGCGCTCGGCGACAACGAGCGCCGTGGCGGCGACGACGAGGACGACTAGTAAGGTGGGCAGCGAGCAGGGTATTAACACGCAAACAAGACAAGCAAGCAAGCAACGCTGCTGGCAGAGCAGCTTGTACGGATTATAAATCTGTTCTTCGACAAGGAGGACTTAGTTAAGAAGTTTATGCGGGTTTTTATTCCGCTGCGACGAGTGCCCGTCGTGCACTTAACTCGACAGGCTTGTCTGCACATCCTTCCGTCGGTCGCTTCGTTCTTCTACGTTTGTGCGTGCGTATGTGTGTCTTGGACTTAACGAAGGCTTTTAGGATTAGTAGTGCCGGATGACAGGACACCACGAGGACGACACGACCGAGAAAATCCCGGAGGTACTCAGCTCGTTCCGGGGCCGCACCCCATCGATGTCGGAGGAAAACTCAATTCTCGAATCGATCTTCTTTAATTGGAATCGATTCTCCCGTTCACAAGGTGCGCTCCAATGGGATTGCTGTCGATTGACGACGACGACTCTTGGCTATCCTGGACTCCCGGAGCGTCGGCAAGCCATTCGCGGATATAAACGAGTCGGATGAAGAAATATCCGACGTATAGCCGTGGAATACGTGAAAGACGCCGTGTCGCTCAATTTGAGCCATTGCGCATACACGATGCCTCGGAACATATCTGAGCGCACGAGTCACGCTCCTCCGCGCAAATCCCGCGCCTGTTCGAATTGGTGTAGCGGAGTCCTGTTCACGTGAATATTCGCGTGGACTCCAGAACACACCGAGCATAGATACTGACATCGATGACATGAGTTGCTGTTCGCCGACTGTATGAATTTATTCCTCGAGAATTCAATTAGTAAAACGAGCAGTCTCCATACGAGTTAGCGTGTCTTCGTGCCCGACCGTTTCCGATCCGATATTGCTAACATGGAGTTAAGACTGGTAAAGAGTGCCTCCTCCTCCTCGGCACACTATCGCGAGATCCATGGCTTTTCCTCTCTCTCCCTCTCCCCCGATCGGTAAAAAGTCAGCAGCTAACCATCGTATTCTGCTTCTCATCTCGGTAATTGCCAACCCCATCCCGATTGCCGACCCCGACACACCCCTATTCCAATGTGGCTTACTCAGCTCTTGGAGCGGCAACCGATAACCAGGCAAAAAATGTTTGTGTTAGCTCCTCATGAGACCGCTGCTGCTGCTGCTGCTCGTCTGAAACCCTTCTCTGTTCTCCTGTGTTGTTGTGTGGAGGCCCTTTCTTCTAACTCGCTCAGGATGACTTTGGTTAGTAAGAGTACCGCGAGCCGAGGAAGCCAAGGAGATCTGTTTGCCAGACGACCCGGCCGATTACGAGAGGGCTCTTGGATCTCGCCCGTTCAGACAACTTCTCTCCGAGCCAGGGTTCGAGCGCAACATCACGACAGAACGCTCTATCAGCGGTTGTTGGATTTCAGCTCAGATCACGATCGACTTAACGTCCTCCGAGGATGAAGCTATCGATCGTTCGGCATTCCTTCCAGAAATCGTGAGGAAGCCCCAATTCCACCGGAAGAGTTTTCCATTTCACCAGAACATCTCCATGGCTGCTGCTCCCACACAGAGGTGCCGGTGCAGGTTGGTCATCGCGGTCATGGCAATGGTGGCGGTGGAGCATGAAAGCTTCTAAGCAGCGGTGTTGAAAGGCTCACATCAAACCTTAACAACGATGGGACTATTCCAGTGGCCATTATCCTGCTGTTGGTTGGTTGGCTGGTCCATCCGTACCCTCGTTCCACGAGCCATCCTGAGGGGTCGCCGTCGGGGCGGGCACGGGAGGCGGGAAGGCAGGGAATCGTTGGAGAAACGAGTAGAGGAACGGGTAAAGGGCAGTAACGGGAACTGGACTCTTTCTCTGCCCGGCAGGAATTTAAAAGCAAGACAATCCTTCAGCTCCAAGCAAACCTGTTCTCGTCGAACGTTCTGCGCGGACAACTCAAATGGCATCCCCACGATAAATGATTCGCTTCCGCGAACGCTGATGGCCCCTCCATGCGAGCGGACCACGCGCCGAACCCTCGATGGAGATCGTCTCCCATCGGCTTGCCATTCGCAAGGTAGACAAGCACCGGGACGAGGGGATCGGGTTGGCATTCGGGGCATTAAAGCCTCCTCCATAGCCGACAATTCGGCTTAATGACAAGGAGACGAAATAGAACGAAACAGTAGGCGGAGAAACGACAAAGAAGGAAGGATTATTAAAAGAATTTCTCTCTCCTAATTTCTCGTTTACTATCGGCAGCGTACAATAGAGCGATGTCCAGAGAGGGAATGTCGAATCGTCAAATTCAGAGCCGTGCTTTCTTTTTTATTTCTTTTCCTCAGCTATTCCGAATGCACTCACACATACGCACATCTCTTCGCGAATTCACGTGTAGCTACCTGGATAGTTACTCTCGTGGCATCAGCAAATCAGCGCGATCCCCACGAGAAAGCATTTTTCTCCGCTCGAAGGGGTTTCCCGGCAACATGGTAAGACGCCTGGTGGCCTACCGCTCTCCCCTCAAGTCCGTGGACTTCTCTCTTTTTCCGATGTTACCATCCGCGCCGCGGGGTGGGCTGGGAGGCGGGTGCGGGGATCTCTTTGGCGATGAGGGCGTCTCATAGGCGGAACTCATTCTTTCAAATTAGACGAGGAGATCAATTACACTAAATTGAAGATGCTTTTCTGCTGTTCCCTTGTACTCTAACTACTTCCTTGGTTCCTCTCTCCCCTGCCTGGCTGCCTGCCTGCCCGACCGCCTGCTTTCTCCCCCTCTATCTTCCGTCGTGCCCAAACTCACGCGTTCCCTTCGTAGGCAGAGGTTGTAAACTTATCAGACGACGACGACGACAACTGGACAAAGGAAGGCTAGGAGAGATTCGCTCCATGTTAATCTGGTGGATATTCTTGAGAAAAGGATCAATTCTTTCACACGTGGGAGCGGGATGCGAAAAGTCTCACATTGGGATGAGTGAAGAACAACGGTCATTCCCCGAATGACTCAGTTTGTGGGTCTAAAAGCTGGTCAGGTGGGTCCGGTATGGTGAGGAACATTGTAAGAATGACCGAATTCCATCTGCGAGCTGACAAACGAACGAGCAGAGGAACGCTCAAGTCGACCAATCGAATAGGAACCGTGGCTGAATATTCCCCTTGCATACATGCAAGTCGAGATCCGAGAGCATTCCATTCATGAGCCGTGTTTCAAAAGGCGGAATCGGCAGGGAGAGGAATTCTTCTTGGTTGAAATGGCCAACTAACAATGAATCGAAACCTAAGATGTCCTCTCAGATGGGGACCCGGCCGCGCCCTGAGGTGCACCACCCCAGAGTCATTTCAGCCGCGATTTCAAATGAACGAACTGCGTTCTTTTAATTACGACGATTCCTCTATTATCCGCTCGCGACCGGTAGGCACGGGGTATGTTCGGGAAAGAATAGTCGCGGTGGAGGGTGTTCTCCGGCTCCCTCGCAAACAGGTCAACCGAACGCAGGTTAGTCCAAACGATTACTGGCTGGAGACGATCATGGAAGACACGGCTCCGCGTGGATTTCGTGTCAGAGTCATTGCTTCCGAACCCGCTGAGGCTAAACAGATCTGTTCGTTGGACTGTTTGTTGGTCTTTCGCTGTTCCTTGCTCTCTCGATGGTCTGAGCAAAAATTGCATTCCTTGTTTGAAGGATACTTTGTCCATGGAAAATTCCTCAATGCCAGGTCAAAAGTCTCATAAGCCAGGACAAAGACATGAGCTGGTTTGGCTCGTTATGGCAGCCGCTACGGCAACAAGCAACAGTCGCTACGGAATGGACTCTTAATGGAGTGGTCGCTCTGCTCCTCCTCCCTCTACGCGGCCGCATGGAGACTCCTGAGTGCAGCGTCCAGTTAATATATCTGTCTGTCTGAAGCTCATAACCACGAGATAAGAAATTGCTACGGAATGTACATTAAGTAGCGATGCCCCGGAGACTAGTAAGCGAGTTTTTCTTCCCATCGTAAGATATTTGTCCGCGTTGCGGCCGGACCGCAGGTTGCTCGTATGCGGCCCAAAGCCACTCAACGACTACCTGGACGTGGAACACACTCGACGTGGCTCGACAGACGGTCAGGACAGAGGCAGGCCCAGGTACGCACGAATGGGACGGACGGATGGACGTTGCGACACGCAGAGAGACCGGCCGACTGACTGACTGACCGAGCGACCGAGCAGGCCGACGAGCGGGCAACCAGGCGGACAGAGAGACACTCTGAATAGCGGCGGATGAGTCGTCGACTCCGAGAGGAAAAGTGCGAGCAAACGCCTTATGGACGCGTAAATGGGATTCCCAGCTGTAATTCGTTGCGGCGCGGAAGGCACGCAAGTCGAGCGAGAAAGCGACGAGATGGAGTGGCCGCATCACTAGCCTGCCCGCCTGCCCGGTTGGCTGCCTGTCCGCCCGCCTGCGTGCAAGCAACCAAAGACAGCCAGGGAGATAGGTTCGTCCCTGATGCAGGACGTATGTAGGACTCGCTCAGGACGCGCGATATAGGAATGCCGCACCGGTGAGAAGCGCGGGAGAGAGGGAGTCCCTCAAATGGTTTGTCGACTTGATTAGACGCAGTGTAATTCGTGAGGAAAGCATTTGGTTGCGAATAACAGCCTTTAAACTAACTAACTGACTGACTGAGCTCTGAATCGAATCAACTGCAATCTCGCTTTCTCCCGCGTGTTCGCTCGAAAGAGACGCACGCGGAAGATGCCCGACTCTGCGATGTCCGCGAATGTCTCGTAGACGTGCATTTGTTCGTCGGGGTAGGTAATGGCAGTCCCGTGAGCGTGTAGAAAGCTTTCTCAACCGACCAGCCAACTTGCCCACCCCCATCCAACCGCCCACCCACCCATACCCCAACTCGCCCCCCATCCCCCCCGCCCGACTGACCAACCAACTAACGACGATTCCAAACACCGACACCGAAGAATCTCGAACACCGAGCCTTTGAACGGCGCGCGATTCCTAATTTCTCCTTTGCTCGGAGTCTTTGCTGGAGCCGTCCAATTAGTATTCCTTGTTCAGATGGCTAGCGTCCAGCCGGAGTTCAGCCGGGTTAGCTCCTGGCTTGTTGTCCTAACCACGTCCTGAGCCCCCCGTCGACCTCTCGCCCGCCCCTCGGGTCCGGCGACCTGCCGTCATCGCCGTGGCGGCTAGCTCGTGGTGCTCCTGCTGCTGTTGTTGTTGCTGTCATCTTCGGTCGGTTTCTCTTGCTCGCGGTAGCTGACGGGGCTTTTGAAACTTTTCAAATCTGTTGTCCTTCGCGTGGGCGAGCGGCTCTCTTGAGGCGACTCGGCTGCCAGGATCAGACAACCATGCCGCTACTCCTGGCGCGGCCGCCGCCGGTGCTGCTGCCTACCAAAGCCGTTGTCCTAAGCCATTCTAATGATTGAAAAGAGGCCCAAAAGTTCTCCTGTTTGAACGCCAGCCACTAGGAAAGAGAGAGAGTTCTACTAGGGCTTGTCCGTCTGCTGTGGCTGGTTTGCTCGCCAGCCTGCCTGGCAGCCCGCGTGTCCGCCCGCTGCTTTCCTGCGTGTGGCCCGCGGCGCTTACAACCGACGTCGTTGTCGCTTTGCGGTTGTGGCAAACGATCTCAACATGCTGCCGAAACATGCCCCGGGCTCCGCTAAACAAAAGAGTCCATGAGGAAGCTGCGACTCGCATCGTGATCCATCCGTCCCTCCGTCCGTCCATCCGTCAGCCTGTCCGTCCGTCAGTCCCTTCCGCATCTCGAAAATACCTTCCATGCCCCGCTGCTCACCGTAAATCCGAACAAAAGCAAAAGCGACAAGGTCGATGCGATCAGGACCCGGGACGTTCCGGCCGACCGGAGCTAGGACCTCAATCCCCTTCGGTGAGCCCGGGGAACCCTGTCCGTCAGGACCGACCGAGTTCTTGGGCTCGAAGCGTGATGGGAACAGCTCGCGTTTCTGGACGAGAAGGAGAGATCGACGATAGCGTGCGCGGACGATTCAACGACTCCGACGAATCGAGCGGGGGAGGCCGGAGGTGGTAGGGAGGGTGGGTGGCTGGTGGGTGGTGGGGTTCGAAGGGTGGGCCGAAGGGAGCATCGGAGGAACGAACATCATCGTCGTATCTACCATCATCCGATACCCTTAGTTTAACAAGAGGAAAAACGAGCGACCGACCGACCGAACGAGGTCTTCATCAGCGATTGTCTTTCATAAGTCGGGCCGAGTCATGCTATCCATTGATCCGGTTAATTCAAGATCGACCACAACCGCACTCGCTGGCTAATCGCCTTGCGATGGGATGGTTCGATCCTGCCCGAACCAGGGCTGGCTTACGTCTTCGGATGATGACGGATGTCGCGATCTTTCGTTTTAATCTTCTCCGGCCGGAAAGCGATGCATGTTTTCAAGTCGTTGCGGTGGCATCGCATCTAAATATAGACAAACCTATATCTGCCGCTATAAATGAAGGTGTATTCGTAAGCTTTGAGTTCCATCAATAAATTATGCAAAAGGAAAAAATCGAGATGTTACGTGGATGCTCCGATGGGATAACATCACTCAATCGTCTGTGTTCCCGGTATCGACTCCAACGGCTGACGTACGGAATCCGGGAAATAACGGGGTCATCTGTATCCCTCGGGCCCGAAGTCGGGGTTCGAGGTTGGAGAGGTCTGCCTTCTCTCGACGCCAATCCCTCATCGATCGGCTTTCCTTGGTTCAGGATTCAGCCTGCGACTTTCGAAAATTTCAAGAATTAGGAGCCGGGTCGAGACGAAAATTTTTCCTTGGGTCGCCGGCATCCCTCTCTCGTATGCGGCACAAAAATCTCACTCGAACTCCTTCTTCTATGTATATCTCTCTTTCGCTGCTTACGGAGCAGAGATAAGCAAGGAGTAATTGCGATCTAGACGGATCACCCCAGCAGCAGCGGCTCTGCGAGTCTATGAACTCACTTACACGCACACGCTCTCACGGCGGAGAATTGTTCAAAAGTTTCTTTTTTCTTCTTCCCATAGAGATGTTCACTTATCTCAACTCTATTCAAGTTCGAAACTTAATCTTGAAGCCAACGCTGTTCTTGCGGGACCCGCACCCGCTCGGTGTTCGCTCTTTGCGAACAGCTCGAGAACTCGCGTGAGATCCGCGGTCCTTCGGATAGCGAGCCGATTGCTTTCCCCGTCCGCAGCTTTTTCAAAGCCTATCGTAGGACCGAACGTCTGCCTACAGAACGCTCCATCCTATCGCAAGTAAGATGGGCCGGATTAAAAGTTAAAACAGCCCAGCGTGAAGGAGCCAAGAACATCGAGTTGAATAGCAAAATTAGTTTAAAGTTGAGACTACCCACCGTCGAGCCGACGATATAGGCCCCAAGCAGCGATTCGGTTTCGACCGGCCACGCTATTCCAAGGATATCTCCCAACGGCTCCCACGTTTTCCGCGACCTTCACTCCGGCGCGAGATCCCAGCGAGATGATCGCTTATCCAGATCCGAGAGCGATCGACAACCGATCAAGAGTCCGGAGCTCCGCTCGGGAGAGCTTCTGAATGTTCAGGGCAGACGGGGGCAGGAAGTTGGTCTGGTTCGTTCAAGTTGGTGGATGGCGTCGAGGAAGTTCTGATGGCTCGCAAAGAGCGGCGCGAAATAATTCCCGTTCGGTCCTCTATTAATCAAGATGATGAATTGTGTTTTGCTGCTTTGTAGCCGATCCTAACAGCCGCCGTCGTTGGAGCAGCAGCAGCAGCACGTCGGAGATCAAACCCCACCGTTTCCGAAGAGCCGATTCACCTGAGTTCCGTTTGGATTGGACAAAACTTTCCTACCTGCACTCTAAATAGTTGCTGCTCCGCTGATTTGGCGCTCTCGAGATGTTCGCTCAGGATCGTTCTCCTTCCTGCTCCTCGCTTCTCGACCCACGAGCGCTCCAGATCAGCAAGCTTGTCTCTTTCGAAACAAGCATATCTGCGCCTTGATGAGACCTGAAGCTGAGCGAATCGTTCATTTTTCTCAGTCTGCTGGTATTCGCCATTCGGAGCTCAGAAAAGAACCGCGATCTAGCCCGAATCCTCGCGAATGAGGACGAAGCATCGCTTAACCCGAACCGAAGCCAATGATTGTCCGCGCTATTTGCTCTTGAATGCGATGGAGGGAGTTGATCTTCCGGAGATTAATACTCGCTTGAATGCGACGGAAAGGGACACGGACTTGAGCCTGGGGTTCATTTCAAGACGGAGAGAGCCGAGTCGGTCCGAGGTAAACAAGCGGCGATTCGAGCAAAGGAAGGAGTTGGTCTAGCTCTTGATTAAAAGCGGCTCGGATAGGTACTGCTGCGGGATTCCTCTTGGAGGGACCAGGACTTTCGGGACCGGGACTTTCGGGACCGCTTACCCAAAATTCGTCGTCAAAGTACGAGAGACCCGTTCGTTCCGATGGTTCCGACGATGAACTCGATGAAATAAGTCGATCCGGGATCGGAGACAGCGCGAACGGTTGACATCTGCGTAGCCTTCCTTGTTTCAATGTGGCTGGTGACGATGAGCACATCTTTTACGCAATTTGTTCAAAATGTTTCAAATTGCGCGAAGGCGTCTCTCGCTCGTTCGCTCGCTCGACCGTCGGAGAATTCCCCGTCTAACGAAAATGCATATTTAAGGGCATAAGTGGTTTGGCTGTCATGTCGACTGTCAAGTCGTCTCCCTCGCTAACCGCCTCCGAGCGGAGCTGTTCGAACGAAGACGGCTGAATGGGGCTGAGGGCAAGAGGTGGGACGATCTGGGGAAGTCCTTCCGCTAGCCCACCGCTTGCTGTCAATAGCAAATTTTATTTAAAGCCTTTTCCACTCTGCTTCCTATTTCCTCCCGCTTACCATAGACGTTCTGTTTCCTCCTGTTTCCGACCCTCTTAGCACCCTCCCCGATGAAGCCTAACAAGACATAACCTGACATAACTATAACCGTATGACCCCACGAGGTAGTGCCGACGACCAGAGGCACGAGCGAGAAGTCCCGCGCTGTCGAGCACTTCACGTTTCCTCGAATTTTCCCTCTTCTCAGCACAGAATCGGGTTTACCTATGAGGGATCTTGGCCAGAAGGATATCTCCTAACTTGAAAACGGCTTGCTCAGCAACATCCGCCGATTCTCTTCCATATACCGGAGACGTGTACGCAAAAACGTCAAAAATCCGTACGTCGACGAGTACGGTGTCCGCTCCTTGAATTCGTCATGGGTGGCCCCCGTCCCGCTGCTGAAGGGGAACGCCGTTTTCGAGAGTCAAGATTGTCTTCACTATTTGCCCGGAGAGGACCTGAGAATGGGCCAAGTGGGAGGGGGGGAGAAGGCTGGCAACTCGTCGAGCTTGGCAAATGCAAGAGTGCCTTCTCCTGCGGCCCCCCGACCCTTTCGGAGGCTTTGCAGTCATGGTGGTGGAGGTAGTAGTGGTAGTATGCTGCTCCTGTCGTGGCAATGGTTGGCTTGGTATAAGGACGGCCGAACGAAGAACGCGTTAGAACGCGAGGGCCGAAATAGCTTTGCCTCGGGCAGCTTCAATGGAGGGAGATTTCAAGGAGAAAAGAAGCCCCATAGAATGGCTGCTGCTGATTCTGCTGCACAACCAGCCACGGCGTACCCTAGCTAGCGGTGATTAGTGCGACCGAACTCTTCGACTCGCCCCCGTCCTTCTTCATCGTCGTCGCCGCCGCCACCGCCTCACCGCCATCCCCCTACGCCTCCTCCATATCCCCGGTCCTATTAGTCGTCTGTCTCCGGCTCTCAGCCCTTGCTCCACTCATGCTTCAGAAGCCAAAAGCATTTTGCACCGACTCCAAACACACTTAAGCCAGGTGCGCTGACCGCAAGTCTCAGAATTTAGGTAAACGAAGTTTCGGAGGTCGCGAACGAGTGCAACCCGGATGACGTGGATTGATCCCTCGGTGCGCGAACTCCATGGAAATTCTTCAACCTCAGATGTTTGAACGGATTCCTGATCTCGGGTAGTCTCCAGGGTCCAGATTGGGGATCTCTTCCCCGAGAACGAAGGAGTTCGAGCTGTCCCGCTTTTCGCAAGCCTCAGGTATTACCTTTTTTGCTGAGTTCTTGACATCCCAAGTCATGATGGTTTTGTCATCGCTGCCAGGCATCAATATTTTATTAGCTGAAATCTTTTTCTTCTCATGAGCAAGGCTCCGAACGCTCGTTCCCCTTGTCCCCATGTGTGACTGTAAGCTCGTAAGGAAGCTCTCGCTTGAAATTGAGGCTTCACGATTCGAAATCCGATGGCGGAATAGAATATCGACCGTGAGCGAAGATCTGAATCCTTCCCAAAAAGAGTCCGACTCATTCATTTTGATGGGGTGAATTTTAAGAGCGAATGAATCGCACGGGCTCAGTTCCAACCTTTGTCTGGCTCGAGATTTTTCCTCCCGGGCAAAATACTTTTCTCGTTCCTCTCAAGATTGTACGCGATTGCCCGAGATCACGAGAATGCCAGAAATATCGGAAGTCGCATTTTCACGGTTTCAGATCCAACTTCTCCCATTTCATCGCGGGCCTCAGACACCGGCCGTGTCGGGGTCTCATGGGACTCGGACATAGCCCGACCGTTGGCCGAGCGGCGAAGACGAAAGGATTATTCCTTATCGAGAATCCTTTTAAACATTTTCTCATGTGTAACATATGACTTTAGTAGCGCAACGAGAAGCGAGTCTCTCTACGTGGCAAATAATTTTGTAAATTATTGCTGTGTATTCTCCTCCTAATATCGCGAATTCCCGGTTCTTTGGAGCTGCCTGCTCGTGGAGTCAGCTTCGTTCCATTGGAAAACTCCTCCTGGAGCAAAGTTTCCCAAATCGCTAAGCGCTTCACGGATTGCAAGCACGGCACGTTGAGTCCTGATTCCAAAACGCCGCCGACCTGGATTCGCAATGGGCATCAGAGCAGCGCACGAACAGCATTTCTTATCAGTGCTCCTCAGGACGCTGACCAGCGTCCTGCGCACTCCTGAAACGCGAAACTTTTCCTGGCCGACTGCTCCAACTTAATAACGCGTATAAAGTCTGCAACTTGCCAAGATTGGTTTGGCGGCGGTGCCTTCACTGAGAGAGATAAGCAACGCCGCTGCCGCCCAGTGGCATAAGGAAAGCTGAGAAACAGATACAGACGCATGACTTTTAACACAGCGACTATGCATGAAGTGTCCATCACCTCAGGATCCCTCGGCTCCAGGAGATTACCGGACAAACAAACTCGACAGGGATAGCGGCGTGAAATACGGTCGAACGCGTCGCACCGACGAGGTACGCATGCGTATCACAACACGGAGCCATAATTCCGGACTAGAGAACCACTGATTATAGGTAGGTACTTGTCTTTTACGAAGACAAACGTGACTCCGATCGGTGACTCGCTTTCGAGCGTGACGCACCGAGTACAGCGTAGAAGCGCGGGTTTCCGTGTCGCGGTCGCTCCTCGGACCCGTTCCTCTGACGGTCGTATCTGATATCTTCGGGGTTCTACCGGTCGACGCGATGGTGGCCCAAGATGAACGTTGACCCCGGACATCGCGGCAATCAGCATCGAATTTTCATTCGGGTGAGCGTAGGCGTTCGCAGTATGAAAACCACAATATGCCCACCACCGAATGCCAATTTTGGTGACGGTCGCATTTAGTTGATAAGGGGAACTGTTCGTGCAAGGGAGCTGCCATTTCCTTTAAAGCTCCTGCTATCTACGGCAGCTGATCTGCGGCTAACTAAACCACGAAACCGCTTCCGGCCCACGATTTGCGTCTTGCCCCGCTTGCGGCTCGTTCGTATGTGCCTCGTGTTCGGCAGTAAGAGAGTTTGACAAGAGAAACCTCCTCACCCGACCATCCTGCGAACCCCGTCTGTCCGTCTGTTAGTCCGACCGCCGTGCCGCAAACAAACATTGTCGAGTTGGTAGCTCTTGTTGTTTCTCGAAGGGCTCGAAACCGAAGAGTTCAATCGCCTGAACAGCGGAACAGAGCCGAGAAAAGGCGACCGAGAGCAAGATCGGGGAGAGCCACGGGGTATCGGAGTGCGGGGGTCGGAACGAAATTAACGCCTTCGAACGCCCTACCCTCCTCAACTACAGCAGCAGCAGCAGCAGCGAGCGACTAAGCGGAGTTGCCTCCTAGCGTGATCACACCTTCGCAGATGGTTGTTGGTGTCGTTGTTGTTCGAAGGCGAAGCATTTGCACTTTGACTACTACGCTCTGCAGATGAGCTGGATTTGAAAGGGTTTTGGGGGACAGCAGAGGAAGAGTGCGAGAAGACGGTCGGGGATCGAGGAACGAGTGGGGCAACATTCGCAAATGATCGTGATCAGCGAACGATTTATCGAGCCGCAGCGATGGTGAAGTCCTCCTCCTCTCGATGATGGGTTTTCCATCTCGTTCGCGCACAGAGCCAGAGTTCGCCTGAACCGAATAAGGTATTCGCAATATATCTCTCGGGAGCAACCTCTGACGCTCGTTTCGGTTTGCGTCGCAGATCTTGATCACGAGCTAATCATCTGCTGCGTTGACGACAGTTTGATCAACCTTCACTTCGCGAAGCTTTTTCCGGGTCACAAGCAAGCCCATGCGTTCCCCTTCATTTTGCCGACAGGGGCGATGCTCGTTCCCTATCGCGAGCAACCCAGAAGAGCTCGAGGGGACCGTGGAGGGGGGGTGGGTGAGTAGGAAACTAGGGAGTCTCGGGGACTCGAGGTTTTGGAAAGGAGGAAGTGAGCGACGAAAACGAGGACGACGTCGTCGCCACCACCACCGCCGCTGACGCCGCCCTCGCTTAGCCGCTAATAACTCTACAAATGGCTCGACATTTGAGAAGACAGTTTTTGCGGGTGGCTCGCGGCGGGAAGAGACGGCCACGGGGAAACTCCCTGATGGGGGCCGACCACCCCGATGGAGGAGGCTGCAGTCGGAGGGAGGAAGATAACACAACACTTCCCGAAAGCCATCACGAGGAGGAAATGTGGTTTAAAAAACATTTGTTTGATGATCACCGTAAGGAAAATGCTTTTCCTCAAAAGGGTTCACTTGATAAATTACTGCTCCCTCGCTCGGGGCTCACTCATTCACGCGAGGATTCTCTCTTGGATGACGATGCCGGTCCATTGATCCACCTGCGTGAGATGGTGACAAGCTACGTAGACGAATGACGGCTGCTTCCGCTTTAAATCAGGGAACGTTTCTCGGAGAACCGCTGAAAGCAATTGCGCAGTGCGGGAAGAGTAGACGGTGACAGAAAATGACATAAAGAAAAACAGCTCGGGGAGATGCCGGGGAGAGGGCGCGAAAATATTACGCCGGCTCATCAAATTTTCGCAGGAAATGATTAACATGCGTAAGACAGATTGCTTGCACCAACACAGCTTTTGGAGCATCGCCTCTGCTCCCGAATGTATCGCGCTCGTATCCTTGCTTCGAGGGATCTACGCCGACATTCGTAGCTGGAACAAGCAGCGGAAGACAGAAATATCGTGCATAAAATGAGCCGCCGGGTTTTCAATGGATTCATCCGACAAAACTATTTTTCCTCCTCTCTTGGGAGCGGCACTGGAAATTCAAGGCACCCGGATGGAAAGAGGACAAAGAGAGGAAAATCTCTGTGAGATTGAATGAGACGCCTCCATCCGTCTCCGAGGTGTTTGCCGGTCGCGAACTCGGTGATGTTGTTCGCACGACTCCCCCGCAAGCGATTCCGAGTTTACTCTTACATGACCGCCCGCATATACCTGGGGAACCATTCTTCGCTGCTCGCCGTACATCGTCTTCCTCATCGTCGTCGTCGTCGTAGCGCGAAGAAAGACGAGAATGGCTCGCGACGGAGAAAGAAAAGAATGGCTCGTCTTTTCCGAGTGCAAGGACGCGACGGAGCAGAAAGTGTTAATTCCCCGGGAGTTCCGACTCCGTGCGGCTCCCGGCCATAAAAACAACAACAAAACTATTTGATTGCATCCCACCAGTCCGCTAGCTAGCTAGCTAGCTAGCTAGCTGGTCCGCCGCGTTTCTCCTTCTCAACCACCCCAACAATCCGCCCCGTATTTTAACCTTAACTTCGTATGCGCATCGAATTAACCTTCGAATCTCTCAGGGTTTCGCATTGGAGGGGTTGAAAATAAAAATAACACTTATAATGAAGCGGCGGACGCAGCGACCCTCATCGCCTTCGCCAAGACTTGCCTCTTTCAGAAAGGAGCGAAGCCGATCTACTCTGGACCGATGTCTTCCCATCCCCCAAGGAAAATCAGGAAGAACGGCGAGGGTCCCCTTTCCGAAACCAAGTACTCTGAATTCTCGAGGTTTCTCCTCGAAGCCTTCCAGGAGCCGATTGATTTTCCGCGAGGCTCGCTTCCGAAACTCCCCACTGAAGGCGAAAGCATTAGCGTTTCCGACAGGATGATGAAGCTCCCCAAAAAAATTAAGAGGTTCGGCGAACAATGCGGAACACTCGGGGAGATTAAGGCGCTCGCGAGGAAAATAGAATGCCCTGCATTGTCTTCCCACGATGTTGTGTGGGCGTGACAGCTCCTAAGGCCCGGTCTGCCTTTCAATGGCGGGTAGGCAGGTACGTCTCGCCCGACGGGACGGGTTCGCGCGGCAGTCCAAGGCACCGTCTTATTTGTCAAAGCAGGTGTTGCTTTGCGCCAAGCTTTTCCCGGAGGCCCGTGCTGCTATCGGAGCTTGCAGCTATCAAGAGCACAGGTTTCCTTGGTGAAACAGAAATTTCGACCCACGATTTGTGAACCGGCGCAAGCAACGATTCAATTTTATTCCCTGCGTTTGGGCACCGAGCGGCCACGTTGAATATTCATTCCCTCGAGTCTGATTCTTTGTCGGCATGCTGTTTCCACTCCATTCATGCTTTGTCATCATTGAAGTAAATGTATGCTGAGGAGACGACGTTGTCGGCGACCCGGTTGCGCTTGGGGTGCGATTAGCATTTTTTTTTTGTTTGGTGTTGCCGTGAGCACCGGATCGAGGCTCTTTTGTGATTTCGACGCTGAACCACGGCAGGATACCGCTGCGTCGAGGTGGGCGAGCACTGATCAAGGATCTATTCTGATCCCTCGGTCACGGACAAGACTCGACCGATCGTTCCCGAGCTCTTCACCGCACTTGAATCTCCCTGTCCAGGGAAAATTTCCTCCGATGCGAAGCTTCCTCTGACAATCAGGAAAGTCTCAGAGAGGGTCCAGGCACCCGGCTGGAATTATGACGGTCGGGCCACCCGATGCCGATTGCTTTTCTCGTCAAAGGAGGAGCCTCACCGCATTCGAACGGGTCGTCCCGACGCCTCATCGATCCTCTCGCACCGCACCCACCTCCCGAAAAAAGCGTCCTCCGGACGATAACCGCCTTTCTTTACAATGCGAAGTAGTTTCTTATCGGATTTTTGTGTTCCCTCTTCTTTCATCGTCGTGGCCGTCGTCGCCGACTCATTCGTTGCCTTTTTATCTCCAAAGGGGTGTAGCATGAGGTCGTTTATAAACAGCACCGGGATCCCGGCAGCAGCAGAGAGCAGAGCATTTACACACAAAAACAAAAACATAAACAATCCCCCCGTCCCGTGGTCCGGACTCCTTCCCCTCAACAGTTCCTCCCTCCGCTCGGTTTTTCTTCTTTCCTGAGTCATTAATTGTGACCCGCTTGCGATAGCGCGGCCCAACGCTACCGCAAGCGACCAAGAAAGAGAAAAGAACAACTTTGCTTCCTTTCTTTTTCTTCTTAATGAGACTTCCTTATCTGATAATGACGAACAACAACAGATAAGCAACCTCGGCGCTCTAACCGCGCTCCGTCCCCCGCGGCCCCTCGAGCGTCCTTTTACACAATGTTCGCGCGGATACGATGGAGACGACAGTCGCATTGGTTGAGAAGGAATAACTGGGCGAAGCCACCCACCTCCAACGAGAGCATCGACAACAGACTCAACGGAACATTGAGGGACGGATCGCCGCAGCTGTCTCGACCCGCAGGCGCCCTTCCCATCAGAGGAACGATCTCTCGGGATGGCGGCCATACCGATGGTCATCTTCCAGTATCGTCTTCCCTGCCCGAAGGAAGTTCCCCCGCTCAGACCGACCGACGGCAAGCGAGCGTACGGTCTACGGACCTGAGCGAAGATCTCTTTGTTCCTTTCCGTATGGCGAAGGATCCAGGGACCTAGCGGATAGGGCTCTCCGAGGACGGACGGATCCCGGGACTGTGATGAAGCCCTTGGGTCTCTCCCGGCTCATCGTCTCATCCTATCATAGAAAGGACGATCGATGCCTTGGATGCTTCGACATTCAGTGGCGACCTGAGTGGCAGGTTATGAGGCACTGGCTCTCGGGGAAGTCAAGGGACAAGCAACGTCCTGCGGCTGGTGAATAATTGCAGGAGGGGAAAACAAGCTCCGTGACTGACAGGAGCTCTGTTCCCAAGTTTCCTGTCAATCCGGTATCAGTTTTTGTGGCAAGGAAGCCATATGATATAACTGGCCACAGGCTCTTTCTTGGTGATCGTGGCAAAAAATAAATTCTGTTATGTTAAGTCTGTGCCGCTTGTTTCCCACCCGCTTAGACCACACCCCCGAAAATACTCCATCCCACTGATTTCTACTCTGTTGACAACTTACGCTCCCGTCCCTCGGAAGAACACTCTCAGGCTTGCGACGATGCATGGGCGTCGATTCCTCACAGCACGCTTGCAGAGGAAAGCGATCGACTGAGACCGACTGGCCCCAATCGAGTGCTTCTGTGCGTCTCCCAGAGAGAATGGTACAGCGTGACGCGATGGGGACCCTCGACGTCGGCTCGTCGATCCACTCGGGTTCTATCGTGACAATGCAGCCCTTTGGTTCCGGCTCCATTGAGTCCGGAACGTCAGCCTGGTGATCCTCTACTTCTAGTCGGATGTTTACCTTAGGTTTTCATTCATGGTCTATATGAGTCTCGCCTCGAAAATGAAAAACATTTCATTAGTCTTCCTCGCATCTTCAATAGGAGCTCTCGGTCACCGAGATCCTATTCCGCTGGATCTCGGTCGCTTCCCAAGCCGCTCTGGAATTCGTAGGGAGCTACGGGAGGAATTCTGCCTTTGATTGACGTCATTGAGCATGAATGATTTTCATTCCTTCCTCTCATGAATGTTGAGCTGTCTCACTCATGAAACAAATAATAAACTATTGACGACTTCTGCAAAGTAGTCCAGATCACATAAAACCAGTTCGGGATCAGATCCGCGGACGTCACGGATGATTTTATGGATTCCGCTGACGTCGCAAAGTGAGCCGATCTCTTGCACAATTCTGTAATGGTTTCGAAATGCATCCGATGTACGATGAATCTTTGACGTGCAATTGCGACGTTCTGTCATCTAACCGGGACGGCGACATGGGAGCTACCTCAGAGAGGCCGCAAGATTACGGATCATCGTTGGAGCCGGAGCTTCCACATGAAAATGAATACATTTGAAATTCTGAGTCTCTCGGAAGACTCCGTCCTTGTAAGCACGAGCAGAGGAGCAAGGAACTATTTCGCACAAGATTTTCACGATCAGAGATCTCCGAGAAAAAAAAAGGCGAGCCGTGTTCTCAATGACAGCGATGAGCGCTTTCTCTCCCGCGTGTACGCCTGAAGGAAGCGGGAATTGTCGACTGAGCCGCGAGAGTTTCCAGAAAATGGAAGAAGGGCCAGAATATTGATTTTTCAATAGAGAATCAACTTCTCCGGTGAAATGGACTGCGACGTGAGGCTCTCTGATCGGCGTGGCGGCCGGAGCTCATAGCATTATAGAGAGAATCGAGGGGCGGAACGGAGCTCTCGTTGGAGGGAAGAAGAGGGTCGACCACAACCACCCCACCAGAGATCTCGACGGAAGTGACTCGCCCACACCGGAAGTTCTCCCTTAAAAGTTTCTAAGCTGCTCGAGTTGCTGGTGCTGCTGCTGCCGCAGTGGCGGCTCACTGAATCACTAATTGCCGACCGCTAATCTTTTGCTTTTAAAGATATCGTCTTGGTTCCTCACCCGTCCCCGCTCGCCGGGAGGATAGCCAGCGTCAGTTGTCGTTTTCGTCATACCAGCCATCTCTCTCGTTTCTCGATCTTCGAGTTCAAATCTTTGGCGAGTGGCTGATGGAACTGGGGTTCTGGAGAGACACTTCCTCTTGCCTGGCTAATGCGTTTGGCGGAGCGCTCTGCTGTGATTGGCTTCGTCAATGAACAACATGTTGTGTAACGCTGTAATCTTCGAAGCGGTCTCCCCGTCGGGTTTCGCTCCCGCATTTTTCTCGCGGAAGCATCGGACTAGTCTCCGACGATGAATGTTTTCTGAATACGCTCGCATCACGCAAGCTGGAGGCTTGCTACACTTCAAGGTATTTTCCGGACAGTTCTCATTCATCTGGATTCATGTCGCCATTTCTGATTACCAATCCCCATCCTTCGTCTCCACCCACCATTCGAACATGTCCGATCCCGACCCTAAACTCTTGCCATTCCCAAACATCCCGTTTGCGGCGATTCGGTGGAATCCCGGCTTTCCGGGACTTTCTATACACGAAGAATTCTCGCCATCATAACCTCGATGACGAGAATACATTGAGCTGACGAGGGTCCGTTCAATTCATCGATCTATACTCTGGAGTGCGATCAATGACGATTTCAGGACAATGTTTGTGTATTGGAGGCGAGTGAATCTCGGAATACCACGCTATTCTGCTCTGGAAAATTCTACGGGGAAAAATACCGAATAAACGAGCGAACGAAAGGTCAGTCGCAAAGCCTCTGAAGTATTTCGGGAAGACGCGGGAATGGAGAGTTCGCGAACTGAGGCCACGGAGGGAACTCCACGGCTCCGCCGTGGGATAAAGGGAAGCAAGAGCAGGACGGAGCAGGAGAGGGGAATTATCCCGAAAGATCTCCTAGGATACGGAAGGGAGGAATCGGACCTCTTGCTGGAGTCGTCGCCAGGATAGAAAGAAGGTTGGATACCCGCAAAGGAGGAGCGCTGCTCAGGAGAAGCCGACGTCTCCTCCAATAGGAGCATCGCCTCCCTTCGCCTTCTTCCTTCTGGACCTGAACCACCCTCGTCCCCGCGTTCTCCCTTAGCTGCAACATGATGACGACGACGGCGGCGGCGGCGGCGGCGATCCTTGGTTCTTGCCCCTGACCCTCGCTCCGGCCCAGGGCCCCCGGCTTCCCTCCCTCTCCTCCGGGGCATCCGTCCAGGATCTTCCCTCGCTCTTCCGCCGGTTCCCGACTCCTTTCAGGACAGCGGCAGATCCTTCCTCCATTCCATCCTCTTCTTTTGGGTCGAAGCAGCGTAACGTCAGTCAGGACCTTTGCTTCCTTTTAACCTGCGGGGTGGACGGCACACGACGCGGCGTTGTCGAACAGACGAGCGCACGAAACAAATGAACGAATAACTCGCGGTGAACCCACGAAAACGTGTAGCGACCGAAAACGAGGACTCACCTCTCGAGATTAACTTGACCTGAAACTCATTTCGGAGGAGCCGAAGTCTCTTCTGCGAATCGATTCCGATGGGAACCTGACGTTATCTTTCGTGAAAAATACTTCAAAGGCCTCGGGAATCGGTGGTGTAAGAGAACGGGACTATACAGCGGGTGCGATTTCAGAAACCGCTGGAGATCACGGCGGGGAGAGGGCCTGTGGAGGGAGCAAATCGTTTGGAGTTCATTAGGTTGTTGAAGGCGTACCAGCGGCGACAGAATAAGCGCATGTACGATAGACTGGCATCCGAGCGGAGTCAAATGGAATCTCCTCAAAGCTATTCTGATGAACAAACCCGCTCCGGAACAATTTTGTCTTCGGTCTCCGACCCGAGCGCGTTATCATCGGACCGACGCCATTGAGCTGCATTCGTGCGGTGACAGAAAGATCCGCCACTTCTCCACTCGAGTCGTTTTTAGCGGTGGAATCTGGAGTAAATGGCAGCGTATCGTGGAGGGGTCGAGCTTATTCGTGCGGAAAACGAGTGAACACTGTGAACTCGATAGGAGCTTGTTCTCACGCGTACGGTGACCGCTCCGAGGGGCAACATGATCGAATTTCCTCACACGATCTTGGTACCGAGCGATTCATGGGGGATACTGCTCAGGCCCAAATCTCTTCCGAATTTCCGCGACGGAGAAGTTCGATGACGCGGCGCCGTATTTGACGAACGAAGGACAGGTCACAGCGAAGTTTTCGAATTTTCTCTGTCTCGCTTCGTCCCATCGCTCGGTTCTCGAGTTTTCTGCATACCCGGCGCTACAGTTCACTTCTGATGTGGGGGATTGGACATGGAAAGAGGCAACAGACTCAATGCAGGAGCGAGGGGGTGCTTCAGGGGCTGCTTTACACATGACACAACATATCCTGCCTATCTCCATTGATTAGTGCGTCCATCGGTCGGGGCGGACTTTACGGATACCTTTTTCCGTGACTTGTGCGCAGCGTCTCCGAGAAGGTCAGAGAACTTTTTCTGCGGAAGCTGACCCTTCCAAATATCAGCCCGTAACACTCAGTCAGTGAGTTTCTTCGGCTCAATGAACTGGGGTTCCTTGAGGGAATAACTTTGAAACGAAGTGGATTCCAGAAGAATCAAAACTCATCGAATTCTAGTACCCATAGGCTCCGCGTGGATGGCTTCCTGCTCTGAGACAATCTATCAATCGAGTTTCGGATGACTCTGCGCTTGAAGACACGTCGGTAACGGCGGCTAGATGTCCCAGGATAGGCCAGATCAATGGGACGAGCTCTCCAGTCCGAACGTCGGCGTTGTTCGGGTGTGCGCTGTTATCACATCAGCCAAGTATGGGGAAAACTTTTTCTCCCGGCTCGACATGAGGAGGGGGACGATTGAGCTCCAAATTGGCACACATTCAAGACGGCAATGATGATGATGATCATCGTGAAACGAAGCGAGTTTCAATTGTTCAATATTCAAATCACGTTGCTTTTTAGCCGACTCTTTCCTCGGCCAGGCTTCGCTCTGCTCGACTCATCTCGGCGTTGACGGGGTCGAGTATTGTTTTTGCCTCTGGCAGGTTGTCAGAGGTGCAATGAGGAGGATTACAAGCCGAATTATTCATGATGATACGCTTCCGCCCGCACATACGACCGCTACCTATCTGCCTACCTGGCCACCCGCGCGCTCGCCCGTCAGCCAGCCAGATCCGCGGTGGCGCTAGCCGCCCGGAACAAAAGCGTCAAGCAACGTAAAAAACACACGACTAGATGTGCTAAGCTCTCCTCATTCAAGTGGTCACTTTTTGGTGGGAATCTCACAGAGGGTGCGATTGTTTTGACAAGCGGGCCGAGGGGCAGGACGGGGGAGTCGATATGCCGGAGGATCGCTCGCTCGCTCGAAGTGGGAAGTCGTCGGGGTACGATCGAGTTCGGGTAGAAGGGGAAGAGTGGTAACGCCATAGTTTTCTTTTTCAATGGCCGGGAAGACGGCCAGCCGCCTGTCCGGCGCTGGCTCTGTGCGTCGTTCTTTCGGCCGGAGATGAGCGATCATTGAAACCGGTTTCGGAGATGATGGGACAAGACACGTTGATGGATTGCGGGCGAGTACAATAGTTCGATGGTTTGCTTAGGAAGCCGACTGACGGAGCCAGCCCAGCGGAGAGAGTCAGGAAGATAAAGAACCCGTGCAAGCCATTGAAAGAGGTTGTGCCAGCATGATGATGATGGTGATGTCGACGACGACAACGGTCGCAGTAGCTGCCGCTGGAGCGAGTCACTGGGTGTCCGTGATGAGCAAAGAGGATTTGGATAAGCTAGTCCCGTCGGAGCGTAAGCCTACTCCGGTTGTTGGTCTACGGTGGCGTAGTATGTACCCGAAGAGAAAACGAAGGCTAATAAAAAATCAGGATCAAAGGATCACAACTTGATTAAGTAGCGTGTGACAGACAGCGCGGCCCGGAGTTCTGATCCCTCTCCGGACGACGGCGCGACGTTTAATATACCGCAAGCTCGTCTCATCTGACTCTTGCAACATTCGGCGGAGTGGCTGCGCCGCAGCATGGGACTACTACGAAGGAAACCTCGTCGCAGTTCGACTCCGAGTGTTTCGGTCCGGAGATGAATAATTCTCCACCGTGTCTAACGGTGTCCGTGCAACCGTGCGATCTGAATTCTGTCGAGTCGGAACGAGATTCCAAAGTTTTCGATCGGAACTCGGGATTCACGTGAACACCCGAATATGAGCGACTTGACCCCTGTCCTTCGAGAAATTCAAACGAAGGGTCGCCGGAGACGATGTACCTAAGCGGAGCGAGATCAGAAGCCTGATGGGCGGAGGAAGACTAAGCACCGGTTCTTGCCGACATCTTCTCTTCAAGGACACTGTGACTTCCGATCGTGTGCTAGACTACGGCTCGGTCGCTAGGCAACTTTACCAAACTTGAGGTCGACGTGACCTGCGATCTTATGGCAGGGCGTTCCTCGGCGGTGAGAACTCAGATTCGTTCACGGCTGACCTCAACGAACGAATCCTGCTGGCCATCTCAATGATATTAACATCTGTGGGCTTTCCGTACTCAACCAATGGGCCCTCGGGGACACGGTCCGTGACCATCAGCCCACCAGCTGGACATGCACAGACAGAACTCTTCTCCCGCTGCTAATGAGCCGTCCCTTATTCCTATTCCTCTTGCGCTCGAATGAAAAGCGGGGCCGTAGGATTGAGCGTCGCCGATTCGTGCATTTTTCGGGATTCGGTCACGGTCGTCATGAATGAAGGCAAGGTTGAGCGCTTCTAAGCGATCGGTGTCAGGAACTTCCTGCATTTATTTTCAATTATCGCCGGCTTGTTTCAGAGAGACTATTTTCCGGGCGAGGAATCTCGCATGCTGAACCTGGGCCAATAGCTGACAGCGCACGACGAAGCGTTTGACTGTGTTCTTCGCACAGCTTCGTTCCCCCAAGTATTCCAACATTTTCTCGGCACAAGTCATGAACTTCGACCTCAGGTGGAGAAATACATCGAAGTTCGTCGTAGAACACATCCTCCGGCCGACTTCGAAGATTTCGTTTTCCATTCCCTCCAGTTCCTCTGCGGTGGAATTCGTTTTCCCTGAGCCAGTTTATGCGGAATTCTACGAACGGTTTAAGGATCGGACAGAGTTTCTGATCCGAAGTGTTGTAGCGGTGGGTCTCTGGATGACATCCGATGGTGCTTACCGTCTGTTTGGAGCAGGGCCAAATACTCATCATTCCTTTCTTCGACACCCTTGAGTTCAGTGAGGATCTCACCGGCGAGCAATTCTACTAGTCGTGCTTTTTTCTGGATTTTCACCTTCCCGACATATTTCAGGGCTCGCTCGTGGGCTTCGCGACTCAATTTGCAGTGCATCAGCCTCTGGTGAGCCACCCGGAAATCGCGGCCTTTCTCAGCCATCTCTTGGACCGTGTCCGCAGATAGCAGGTCCGCCCCGGTTTTGAAGAAATCTTTCTCAAGCTCTTCCGTTCGTTCAGCAACAGTATTCGCATGGCTCCGCGAAGCTTCGGTCAAATAAAATGATTAACTTAGGGGAGTACGCAATCAATGATTCCGTCGCTCTGGGGCGACAACTTCGACTCGGATGAAAGGTTCAATGGAAATTCGGGGTACCTATCACATGTTTCGGGCTCTCGGTCTCATCCTCCGACGAAGTCGAAATCCCGTCATCGTCCCATGAGGGTATTTGTCCTTCCGCCGGGGATTCCGCACTTTGGGTCTCCGAGTACTCTTCTTCCCCACCGGTACTTCCCTTGATCGAAGTCCCGCAGGCAGATCGGGAACACTCTTCAACAACGATCGACATCGTCGTCACCCCTAGATAATGGATGAAGCTCGAATGTTCCTATGGCAGCATCGTCGCATCTGTTTTCAGAAGCGATGGCTTCGCCCCTCAGGACTCGCTCGCGCAGGTTCTTAATCTCTAGTCGATGAAGGCTCGGAACCGGACCACAGATTAGTGAATGGACTCCAGCCCGACTGAGATTGTACAAACGGAAAAATCTGAAGATTTCGCCAATCATCACATCGGGCTCAGTGAAGGTTCCGGTCTCGGAATTCGGAATCATTGCGACGCTGCTCCCCCGCAGAACTGTTGATATCCGGCACAAAACGGTGTCGATGGTTATGAATCGAGAGAATCATTTTCCGTTCACGAGATGCTCCTACGTTTCACCACATGCAGTCGAAACTCTTCAGTCGCGGACACTGTCTGCAGACTGCGAGAATCGAGCATGGTGTATTCCTCCCGGAGCGAGCCCGGCATTCGGAAGGAAAGAGAAAATTGAAGGAACCGAGATGGCTGGACAAAGATTCGTTCAAAGGAAGCTCTTTCGATGACGGTTAGTTACTATTCTCCGCGGAGTTCAGGCAAATCAAGTACCTACCGACTCCAAAGAACATCCTTTTGACTCCGTTCTAGCGATCAGTAATATTTGGGACGTCAAAGAAAATCCTATGCCAACGTCTACAGCGCAGCGAGGATCACTTCCGGGCGCGTTTAGCAATCGGTTCCCTAGAGCTCTCTAGTTTACCTCTCGCCAGCCCACAACCTCCAAAACCCACGTAGCGCTCAGCGAAAACTCCAGGTGGTGGAAGCAGCTCGGGAATCCGAGAGATAGCAAAGTGAACCCCTGTGCCTGGATCTAGGGGTGGTCAGATCCCGACCTCGAGGAGTCTCGATCAAGTCTAAGGTTCTTATGTTCCCGTGAAGAGGGATGATGTTAGCGTAGTGAGAAGGTGTTGGAGGATACTCAAACATTCGCGCCATACATTGTAATAACGAAACCACCGAACCGGCCCCTGGAGGGCGCCGTCTTACAATAAAGAGAGTAATTCCCCTTGTGTTAGCCCGCGAGGCTGAAATCCGGAGTGTCCTGAATCTGCATGCCGGAACTAGTTCACTTCTAGCATTGCCACCCTGCCGACCGAATACAACCATCAGAAGGATATGTTGCAAGAAAACGGGAACGATCCATCCCGTGCGGCATTTTGCGGGATTTGAACCCGGATTTTGTGAAATACGCAGGCTCTTGCTCTAAACCAGCGTTTCTCAAACTAGGGGGACGCGTCTCCTGCGGGAGACGCTTAGGGTCCCGAGAATTCCCGACCGACTTGATTTCACGTTTCTGAAAGCTCACCAAGCTCATTGCCACTGTACTCCAAGCTTATAATCATTGTACAATTAAAGGATGAAGCCGTGTGTACGGATAAAAAGGCATGTCCCGGTCGAAACTCTTTATTCTCAGATATTCGATGACCCTCGGGGGACACGCGAGCGCTCCCCAAGAGGCAGAAGGGAGACGTAGGAGAAGAAAGTTTGAGAATCGCTGCTCTAAACCGTACGGGTAAAGTCGCTCTCTGGATCCGATTATGAGAGTGCAGTCGCCCCTGTAACATCCACGACTCATGCCTACCTGAATTGATAGAACAGATAATCAGCACCTAGGGGAGCAGAACTGCATCTAGAAATAATGAAGATCTGGACAAGTATCAGTTGCATCCCGCCATGGGGAACTCTTTGGGGGAATGGAGCGCAAGGGCCTTGGCATGTGTAAGAGTTCAAAGGGGTCTCCGCGGACGTAGAAGGGATTCGGGAGCCTCTCACCTAGGATATGCATGGACTCTTCCGCGATTGATTTGGGGGCGAGAGCGCTCATCGGCACCCTTGGTTTCGGAGGCTCCCCAATCAGTCTGGCGCTCTCTCTGTGAAAGATGAACTGCGTTCGAGGGGTGAGAATTCAGGAATCTTCTAATAGTAGAGCCCATGCTCCAGGAAACTATTCGCGAGGGGAGAGGGAGTTCCCGGTGCTGGATGAGGTTCAAGCTTGGACCAGCGATTTCTCTCGATCCTAACTCAGGAGATGAATGGGCTGTGTCGCCTCTGCTGAGGATCGATCGTCCGATCACGTTTGGAGAAACGTGTCGCAGATTCCAACTTCACTACGCCGATGTTTTCATCCCAGTCTCTGAGGCAGACGTGCGGGAATGTGTCAGCTGATGCAGTCGTTGAGCACCATAAGATTCAAAGCCGCTGCAACCACAGGACGAGCTCGACTTGCGAATCTTGTATCGTGCCCTGACTCAAGAGTGGATCCTTCCTCATCCACCAGTTTCCTGCTCTGAAACAATTTGTGTGGAAGAGATTCGATCCTTTTCTCCGGAGGCCTCGAGCCCTGTTCAACATCGAGTCAATGATGCTCAAGCTTCTACCCGAGGTTAGTACAATTCGAACCATGAAACATTTTGGAAGACTGTTATGAGAGATCTCCAATCGGTGTTCTAGCGGTGTAGGTGAGGTGCCGCTGATCTCGCTGGAGATATTCGGCTGAAATCGAGCGACGGTCCTTCAAAGACCGTATCCAGGATTTTTTTCTAGGGGGGGGCACACGATGACTGCGGCCCCCCTCAGGAATGGGTTCCAGAAGGCGACAGAGGTAGTACGAAGCAAACATTTCTGGGAAGGGCATCGGCCCCCTAACCTCCCCCCCCCTGAATACGCGCCTGCGGTCCTTCTGCGCGCCGCTCGTCCACAATGGCGGCGGGAGAGGATGGGGATTAATTTTGTTGTTCCTGATGCTCTTCGGAGCTTCTCGGCGATATCCGCTGAGGGTGTCGTGAAATCGACGCAACGTCGGCGTCGTGATGAGAGTCGCCAAAAGGAGTTGATCGGCCCCGGGTTTGGTGGGAAAACTGGATTTCCACCATCAATGTCAGGCCTGCATCGCCCTCGCCTCGATCCCTCGCGGGGTTCATTCCTACGGAGTTCAGAAGCTCTCACTGAACTCAGAGTAGGTAGGAATATTGAAAGCAGCACGTCCCACCAGGATTCCGCCAGGGGCGTGGGACTCTTTTCGGCACGGTCTCTGATGTCATTCGATGTCTCTCTCATTCAAGATGCTGCAGGAATCAATACTGCTGAAATTGAATCCCATCGACCGACTAGCCTGTGCCTCGGCATGTAGCCATTTGGCGGACCTCTTGACCACACCGACCCTGCTCAAGGATTTCTGGTTCACAATTCGAGGCTCCGATGCAGCAGCAGCTTCAGACATGTTAAGGAGTCGACGCCGGTATTGGAGACTCCACATTCAAGACGGTGAGGATATTTCGCCCAGTATGATTCAACGAGGAGACTCTGAATTCTGTTCCGAGATCAAAGACTCTAATTCCACTTCCCCACAGCTCGATTGAGCTTATTCAACGACGTTTTCTGGTCGAAAGTTGGCGAGGATATCCGCGAACTGAGAATCACCTCGTGCCGATGGTCATCCGAGGTTTTCTACAACATACTCCGGCAATGCAGAAAGCTAGAGTCTCTCGAGTTCGAAGGTTAGTGCAAGGGTTTTTCCACTAGAAAGAAGCATCAGGAATCGATGCGCTCACGGCTTCTGCGCAGGAAGCTAAATTCCTAATGAAAGATGGTCTTTCGGGAACCTCCTTCGTTTGCACTGCCCCCTAGAATGAATTTTCATTTCGTCCTTCAGTCGGATAGGACCCTCCGGGTCTGAGTGTGTTAGCGGAATCTCGTCTCATACGAATTCCTTCCAGGTGAATGGTGGAGTGAATCCGAACCCGCGCTCCTACCTCCGGATGAGACTTTCAGAGAGCCGATTCTCTGTCTCAGGCATCTGCATTTGCGGATAGAATGCACCAGAGAAGCGCTCGCACAATTTTTGGGACTGATTCCCAACTTGACATCATTTTTCCTTTCCAGTTTTCCCACGGTGCCCGATGAACTGGCGTTCGATATTAACAGTTTGTTGGGCACCAAGCGAAAACTGACGAGATTTGGAATCAGACAAGTAGATATAAACGACGCAAGCATGGTTCAGATCCTCGCGAAATATTCAGAGACCCTCGAAGATCTGCGAATACCCTGTGGCTCCCAAATCACGCAAAAGACGCTCGATGCCATCAGCAAGTGCAAGCGGTTGCGCCAATTGTCCCTCGAAAGAATCAGAGAAGAAGTTGTCGAAGACCGTCATCTAGAGAAAATCTTGCTCGAGTGCCACGATCTGGAAATTCTGAATGTGTATTTCGGGGATTTCCCCAGAACAGGTTACTTGAGGTACATCGATCGACCCAAGAAGCTGAGGAAACTGTGTCTGGGCGATCGCATGAGTTTTGGATGGCTTGACGTCTTGCAAAGGACTTCTGCTCTGCAGGAATTGGAGCTGAACATGGCCGATGACACAATCGAAGACTACCGGAAGATAGCTCGCTTGACGGAACTTCGATGCCTGACGTTGCTAGGCAAGGGTCCCTCCCCTGAATGCTTCGGTTGCCTCGTCGAGAACTTGAAGAATTTACGAGATTTCAGGCTTCATTGTACGAATCTCACGGATACCGATGGAATTAAATTCCGCCTTCTGAAGAATCTGCGGAAACTGTCGATCGTTGGCGCTGCTCAGATCACAGATCGAACATTCGAATTAGGGCTCGGATCGCCAAGTCTCGAGAAACTCGTCATAGTTGAGTCACCGCTCACTGATGACGGGCTTGTTGGTATAGCCATGTATCATGCACGTTTGATCGAATTCTGTCTGGTGGGTTGCGAGAGGTTGACAGATGCTGCCGTCGGCGATTTCCTCCTTCAAGAACCCTTCCTCCGAAAGCTCATATTGAGGAGTTGTAATCTACTCTCAGATGCAACGGTCCGCGCCCTCGAGGTCTCATGCCAAGGACTTCGTTTCCTCAGCTTGAGGAGTTCCCGAATGAGCACGGGTGCCGTGGACCGACTGTCCATTGTAAGACCAACTCTGGTGATTTCGCGCTACATCCCAGCTCGTCGATCTTTCGAGACCTTGGTGGGTGGTTTGGCAATCTAACCAGCAGGATAAATCAGGAGAGTACGGAGGGTGACGTGAAGCAGTACCTAAAACGCACAAAGCAGGAATAAAGCGAATTTCATACGGGGGATGATTCCCTCCCCCGACCCTAAAGCTCGGTGGAAGTCATTGGTCTGAACGAGAACAGAGTTCGTCGTCCCCGTCGCCCTGGAAATGTCACCGAGGAGTCGGTCTTCGAAGGAGTCTCGTAATGAATTCATGCCCCGGATGAAGCACCTCTCCCGATCAAGGAGGAAAGGCGTATGGCCTATCCGAGATCTCAATGAATTCTATGGTTCGGCGACTCTTCGCCTTTCATTGCTGATTCGGGTGCTTCGGAAGCATGATCGGTGTGGCCATTGTATGCCACATGGGCGCGAGAAGACTGATCCCATCTACATTGGAAATCCGACCAGGCACTTTTCTTCGACCCCTCGTCTACACGAATCGCATGCCCGCGGGCCTAACTAATTCCTCTTTGACAGCGACTCCGGTCCGCTCGATTCGAAGACGCAATCGTGGACTGTGGGTAGCCCTCTCTCAAAATAGGTTCCACCTATACCTCCCGGCGGCTCCGGATTCCGCGCCGAAGCGAGCACCGATCATCTTAGGTTCATATGCTTTGAATCGGCCGTCGAGTCCTAGGACTCTACGCCAACACACGGGAACGGGCCTGACGCGAGAAACCCATGGGAAACCTCTTGCGCCCACTCAGCATACAGCTGTTGCAGACCGTGGAAACAGATGCTCTGATTGTGAGAGAGGAGGACGCTGTGACGCCATGATTGTTTAGGATAGTCGGCTTGGCTCAGGATCGTCGCTGAGAACTAGGAGTATTTTCTCTTGGCACATGACACTTTAATTGTCGTATCGTTGAACGTTGTGGAAAAAAAACCGTCTGCTACCGAACATGAGCTTCGACGACCTCAGGATGGAGAACCTCGAGAGTGTAGATCTGATGGTAAGCCGAACAGTACGGCACTTTTCCGTACGAATTTGAGCAAGGGATCTTTCTCCTTCTCGGAGGAATTGAGAACGCTCGATGAGGTCGCCGCAAAGAGTTTAAAGACTCTTCCGCGCCTTCCCGGAGAGTATTGGTTGTGTCAAAGACAGGAGTGACGTATCTCACGAGTCTCTCTCAATATTAAGTCTGAATGGGAGTCCCTTTGTAAACAAAGCGCCGACAAGTCGGAGCTGGGTCGCCTGTCGCCGGAATTCTATTCGGCCGGAGTTGCTGGACGTAGGTGATAGGCTCATTCCTTGACGATTCTTTCTGAAGTGAGGGAGCGTCGCTCCCATCGAAGACATACGTCACAGCTGATGAGTTTCGGAGCGATCATCTGTCCGTCCTCCCTTTGCCGGCGAGACTTTATTGATTCGAGCAAGAATGAGAAAAATCGATCAGGGTCTCTCGACCATTCCAGGTTCTCATCAAAGACATGGAGCACGAAATCAGATGGCCTTTCCCCGACGAAGATGAGCTCGTGAGAGAGCACCTCGTTCTCATGCAACAACAACAACAATTGTTCATTCCGGTCATGCAGGAGCAGCTGTTGTTCTTGCAGCAAGCTCAGCGGCAAGACCTCGACCGGTTTCGAGCCCTGATCCAACAACAGCAACTCCAGCTGGAGCAATATCGCAAGAGATTCATCCTCTACATGGATTACGCACAGCAACGGGGACGTAAAGAAGAACGCACCATAGCGCTCGTGGAGCACCATTTCTCAGTAGTTGATCAGCTCCAAAAACGGCTTTCGTACGAAATGGAATACCAACAGACGTTGCAACAGCAGCTGAATTCACAGCAATCGACGTCGAGTGCCCGCGACGGGAGTGATTTCGAACGAGATTATTCGGTGATCCGGGACCAACTTTTCATATTGGAGCAGTACCAGCTCAGATTGTTTGGGATGATGGAGCAAGAGGGCCAGGAGAGACAAATACAGAAACAACTGTTGTTATTGCAAGAGCACGGTCACGTTCAGCAGCAGCAGAATGAGTTCGTTCCACTATTGCATGAGCAGTTACTCCTGTTACAACGGCAACGTTCCGTTCTTGGACGGCAGCCGCAGCAAGCTCACGAGAGGGACCGGGTGCTTTCCGTGGTCAAGCAGCAGCTCTTGATCTTACGACAGTACCAGGAGAGACTTTTCTCGATCGTCGACAAGACATCGGAACTCCTGCTCCTCGAAAAACATCAACAGCAAATAATCGCCATCATGCAAGAGCACCTGTTATTACTGCAACGGCAGCAGCACCGTCAACAACCTCAGGAGCAGGAGAGAATCTATTCGGTATTACAGCAGCAGCTACTAACTCTGAAGCAGTGCCAAGAGAAACTATTTTCGTCCCCGTAGAGGCTCTTCACTGAGAAACCTCAAGCCATGACCTGGGATTCACGCGGCTCCCGCTAGCTGATGCGGCATTCCGAGGCATGCTTTCATCTCACCCGGAAAATCTCCAGTGCCGATGTTTGGTTATTGTTCCTCGGTTCCTCACGCACCAACTGTACCGAATCTCGAGCTCGTCGATACAGCGTCAATTTCTATGCCTCGTGCTGGTCACAAGAACCCGAACGGGTCGGCGCCGGGTGGAACTCTCATGCCTCGAGGACCGTCTCGTCTCAAGAACGAGCATTCTGCGCAAGCTCTGCCCATCTGGTTCCTCCAATGAAATTCGGGGAGCTCCCGACTGTATATGAGTTGTAACTTAGGTAGTCCATGCAGGGATTGCGAGAGTTTCACTCGTGCGACTGCGTCGGAGAGGACGATCCTTCATGTCCTTGATGTTGACCTCTGGCTCCCATCCAGAACCCCCCATATAGTTCAGCTCAATTGATCACTAGACTCGAAATAGGGATCGTTTACTCGAACGGAATCCCCGGGAGTATCGGAAGGGAGCTCTTTCGTCAGTACTTCCGGGTCTCACGTCTCATGATCCGAAAGAATCCCAAATTATCTAAGTCAGAATGATGGATGTCCAGAAGTTCTATTGTACTGTTGTCTATGATAAGAGACGTGGCTATCAGCAGTCGAGGTATCGCCCTTGAGGATTCCTTGTACGAATACAGAATTTTTTGTGGAATCGTCGATCGAATCGTCTCTCGAATAATAATGAAGAATCACGCTCCGGTTCAACTAACAGGATATATTTATTGGAAGCTCCGTGTATATATCTGATTCTAGGACGGGAAGATCATCTGAAATTACGGATCCCCTGAGAGGCGATGAGCAGCCGAAATGCAGTCCCCTGGTTCGGTGGGAGCCCTCGAGCAGAGGAGATAGCTGGAATTATCGACGCCTCCCCTCCATGCACAGTCCCATTCTCCGATCCTGGGAAGCTGCTCGGGACCCGTGATCTTTCCGAATTCTCTCTCTAAGGATGCTAGTGTTCGCTCTGCCGGCCGTAGTACCTGTACTACGAGTCATTTGAGCTCAATAGGGGCCTCGAGTGCTCGATGCAGGCACCCCAAGGATCTCGCTCGATGTGATTCAGAATCGGAATCAGCGTCCATATCAAGGATGGAGAGTCCCCAAACGAGAGAAGCACCGCTTCGCGATCCGGGGTGTGTGACTTGGAAATCGAGGTGGACGGAGGGATGCCCCATAAAGGTAATCACAGGGAGCTCCCGCACTATGCGTAAATGGCCTTCTGTGTACTTTACATCAAACCTTTGCAACAACTCAGCTGCGGAACTTCACTAAGTGTCTTGACTAGGAAAACTTAGGGGTTGTTCAACATCTAGGCATCTCCTAATCCCTCGTCGTCCAACTTGCATAACTACGAGGACCCCGACGACGAGCCTCTTTGGAATCCAGGTGCATCCCAAGCAACGAATGTCAATGGGGGTCGAGACCAGACGGGTTCTTCAAATTTTCAGCGACATCCCGACAACTTGCGGCTCTTCATGTGAGAGTCTGCAATATCGCAGAGATTTTCTCGCGAAAAATCAGCGCAAAGCGCATGAAAATTCCGAAATTTACGGATGAAGCTCGTCACGTGAGGGAAGAGTCATCGTCATCCGGCTCCCCACGAATTCGGGGTACACCCGGATCGGGGAGCATTCTCTGAAGGACGAGAACCCGTGGGGACTCGAATCATGGGACCGATCGACGGGCGCCGCACGGACGTCTGGGAGGAGCTTCCACCTTCGGTTACGGATCCCCTTGTGAATATACAGTTCCCCGGTCGTCTACAACGATTGGGAAATCTCCCCGGACGACTCGCTTTCCGAAGATGAGCCGCCCTGGACTCGCGAGAAAGCGATGGTAGACGGCCATTCCCATCGAACGAGGAGTCAAAGTCGGAATCTCACCCAGCTTGCATCCCAATCAGAGGCGACGCGCTTCGTCGACAACATCAGCACGAGTTAATTATTATTCACATAGAATCTGTACAAAAAATTCAACCGACCCACGTAGGCCTCACGTCCGACTCCTGAAAAAACCAACTGGAGTCTTGCATTCGATAAACGTGACTGAAACTGCGTTGACTTTAACATCAGTGATAACAATGTGTCGTAATAAATTAGGCGGAGTGGCTCGCCACTCCGAAACAGCTTCCACTTTTGGGGGTGGACTCGTCGCCGGCATCGCAGCACTCTCCGAAGTCGGCGTCTCGTCAGTTCTGCTCTTCAGACTCGTTGGAACTGGCGAGCTTGCGGTTGAATTCTTCGCGCGCTCGAGGATATCCCTTACAGTCGCGGATTTCTCCGGTCGCTTCTTAAGGTGAGGAACGGAGATATTTCCAGACACCTGCACGGTGAAGATCGAGTTTTAGAGGACGCTCCGTTCAAGCGAAGGGAAATTCTTAAAAAAAGGACTGACCTGATCGCCTTGGGAGGGTCCCGTATCCTGCAGATTCACATCCGAGTCACCGGATTTGCGCGCCGTCATACTCGCGATCGCAGCTGACGGAGGATCCGGTACTTCCCTTGATGTTCTCAGAGAGGAGTTGAATAATCTCGGCTTCGTCTGGTTCGAGACCCTACCTGCTCATGCAAATTACTGTTTGAATCAAAGTCCCATGTCGAGAGAAATCAGTTCTGGCAAGAGGAGGAGCAGAGGCGATTGCGCTATATAGTTTGAAACAAGATGGGTTGAATGGGGGAAACAGAATTGATGGTAAGAGGCTCGGAGCCG
This sequence comes from Galendromus occidentalis, assembly GCF_000255335.2. NCBI lineage: Eukaryota > Metazoa > Arthropoda > Arachnida > Mesostigmata > Phytoseiidae > Galendromus > Galendromus occidentalis. The sequence goes on along the minus strand of NW_003805484.1, from coordinate 27,131 downwards.
CGAAACATGCGACTGAGGCAGCACGGGAGGCAAGCGAATCCTCGTCCAAGATCGGCCGGCGAATCGAAAATTACTCAGCCAACAAGTCTGTCGCAACTCACCGCTCAAGTTATGTAAATTCTTCACGTCTCGCGGATCGAAGCCCAAACCCAAGTTCCGAAAATCTCTCGAATACTTGGTTGGACTCGTGAACTCACGAGGGACGTTCATTCCCGGCCTCATGGCATGCGTCTCGGGGCTTTGGGATTGTTTAGGGGAGAGAGATTCCTTCCAAAAATTTCTGTGAGGAAATCTCTGATCAGGTCGGACGTCGTCAGCACCGAACGGCATCGATCGCGAATAACTTCGGACGGGAGTATTCGGCCGAACAAGGGGGAATGTCTTTGGTAACAGCATTGGGGGTTTTCCAAGCAGAGTCTGTGCGGGGGGGATCTGCGCGGCTGAGGACAGATGCGTCGACCTTGATCCTCCTCGGGGAGGATTGAGGTTGATCCCCACGCTCGGAGAGGGAGGAGCAGCATCATCTCCCCTCCGCGGCTGCTCTTGGGTCGATGATGCAGGTCTCGGCGCGGACACGATAGCGGCTGCACAAAATCACAGACATTCCCTAAATTAGAATTGTTTCTACGGCAGCCTTGCACGGGTACGAGGGGAGCTTCAGAGAGCTCGGAGCATGCATCGAATCTCCTCGAAGGAAAAGGGGATAAGCTCGATCTCGATTATCGTTACATGGAGCTCCGTCTTCCGAGGAAGGGAACCGAAGCGCGAGGGCAGATAGGTCAGCTTGGATGCTCGGATCGGATAGGGGGGAGCCCAATAGGAATCGCATCGGAATCATGGAGGCTCTAAATCGAAATGGGAAGACAACATCAAAGGTACGTACCTTGCTGATCGGGGAGAGGAGCCGCGGATGCATCCGGTTCCTGAGTTCTGAGTGCATCGAGGGGACACGGTTGCTTCCTCACTGGGGCTCCGTTTGGAGATACGGATTCGGTCCCCAGTGAAACATTAGACGATGGGTGTTCTCCCAAAGTCGTGCTCCCCGCGCGGGGGTCCACGCCGGAGGGCACAGATGACGATCCGGTCACCGCAAACACATGGGGATCAATACGCGGCGCGAGTGGACGATCATCTTCGCCGCCGCTCGCAAACGTACCAAGGAAGACCCCCGAGCTCTCGGTCTCGTTCGCGAGCGGCTTGGTCGGAGTCAAATCCGAATGCCCTACCTGAAGCGAGGAATTCCAGATTTTAATGCCAGAATCTCACGATTCAACCAACTTCTCTCTAAGCCGATTCCGGTCCCCCGTGGGGGTTGTGCCCTTAGGTTCTCAGATTTTTTTTGAGGATGTCATCCACGAAGCAGCCATCGAATTCATGTCTGGACAGCCGGCTCCCGGATTCGAACCAAAGCATATTCTAGATCGTGATTCGGGGAAGTCGTCGACGCGAAACATCGATACAAGTCGTCAGTACAGGTCGCCGAGCGGGTGGGCGAGGAGCTGATGATGGGCGACCAGCCGACGTCTCGACAATGTTTTGAACGCCGCCCTCGCCATGTCATGATTTGAGCCAGTGGTTTCGAGCATTTATCACTTTTTCACTACCCACTTATTAATAATTGATGAACATTTCATCTTCCATTCCTCCTCATTCTTTTTCAACGAGAAGAAAGAAAAGGGAAAAAAATAGTGATCAATAAATATTAATTGATGTAAAAGTCATAAAAGCTTGAAATCACGGGCTCTAATCATGATACTCCGAGTGCCGTAACTAGCTTCATAGACGGGTACCCCAACTTCCGACTTCGAAACCCTCAGGAGTCGCGTCCTCATGAGCTATCCAAGACAACCGAGTTAAATCGCGATAATAGAGGGCGTTAAAGATGAAATTGGGCATGCCCGATTGCAAAGATACCGTAAATCCCGCAAAAGTCACGCCTATATATCTGCTACTCCCGACGCCATTCATAGATCCCAGTCTCTCATCTAATGCGAAAAATCTATCGACAGCCAACTCCTAAAATCCACCAACCTCTTCCCGGGAGTGGCCAGGAGATGTCCCCGTCTGGACACGGAAAGCCTCAAGTGAACTAAGCGGAGGAATCGCTTCCCGGTGCGGCGACGTGAAGCTCGCCAAGCCATTCCCTCGGCCAGCGTTGTCGGGGAGTTTGTTTTCCGTTGGATGCGACGACTTCCGGTGTGGAATTCGCACAGGAGAGGGGGACGCCGGCGTTCCGTTGCCTGCACTTAGATTCAACGGCTTCGACTGGTCCTCATGCTCCTTCTTTGGCGGGCCATCCCATTGATCGCTCTCAGGGAGAAGGGAGACATCCACTTCCCGACGATGGGATGAATCCTTTCTCTCAGTATCGATCAATATCGGCCTGACGCTCTGCCGTACTCCAGACGACTGTGCTTCGGCTCTACTCGCAATGCTTTGGGACCGATTCAAGACCCCAAGTTCTGATATGCATCCAGAACCGCCAATCTCGCTGTGGACTGATGCGACCCCACCTGACGACTCTCCAATCGCGGGCGTTCTCGTGCCTCCTCTGGTTCTGTCGTTCCCTCCATTCGCTGCCGCCGGTGAATTTTTCCTCACCTCGGAGAATTTTTCACAATCTGCTAGGCCGTCCGACGCCCAAGTCTGGCCTTCCGAGGTTTGGACCTGGAAGTCATCACCTTTGCCCACTTCCATTCCATTAGGGCTCAATCGGATGACCTTGGACTCCGGGAGACTCGTATCGCCACATTCTCGTGATCGCTCTCGATCGAAAAGTTTCTGCAGCACGTGCTCTTCGTTCTTCTCATCCCTGTGGTTGTTGTTTGTTTCTGTTGATCCCCCCAAGGGCGGGACGATATTGGCATCACAGGATGCGTCCTCTTGATTTCGGACAACCCCTGAATCTGGTCCGATTCCATGACTCGCCGAGGAGATCCGACATGACTGGGATTCCAGCGGGGGAGCCGGAGACACGGCTTTCCTCTTAAGATTCTCTTTTTGAGACTTCACCGCATCTGGAAATTGAACGTCCCATGAGGTCGCTTTCCTGGAGTGTATTCCACGGACTGTCCGGAGAACGAAAGAGAACTCGACAGTCTCAAATTCACCCAGACTCACATATAAGGGAAGTCTGCAATTGGCACGAGGAGTTCCGTTGATTCATTTTAACTCGCTCCGCAGGATTGGCGACGTACGCAGTAGCGTCAAGTATTTGTCCGTAGGAAGCGCCAGAACGAGGACCGATGAATTCACTGATTTTCGAGCATGCGTCCACACTAAGCGCACCATCGCATTCACTCTTATGTTTCTTTTTTGAATGTGTTTCGAGTGGAGGCGTTTCTGTGGCCTGTCTGTCTGAGTAATCCTCCGAAGCCTTAGGAAGAAAGGGAAACGTCGTAGTTTCTTCAGGATCGTTGGAGATGTCTGCTCCTCCGAAGTGCGGAAATTCGGATCTTATCGCGTAATTGCCACTCACAGCTCGAATGCTTACCCCGATCTTCCTTTTCTGAGACTCGGGCTTCCCATGTCGCAAGAGACTGAAATTTTCCAGGGTACACATGCTATGAGGACCGCAGTCGGTAAAGCTCTTTTTTAAACGATCACGATCGATACATCGACGCTTGCACACTTACCTCGTCTCGAAATCCTCCACAAGTTTTGGGTCTAGAATGTTTTGCTCCGGTTCCCAGGTGTTGTGGCTATAAGGATTTGTACGTAGGGGTTTGAGAGAGCGTCTAAATTATCGAGCTCCGGCCACTACGCAAATGGGATGACACTGACAATGAGAGAGGCTAGGCGAGCGGATGGCCGGATGTGAGCCCAGAACTTGAGTGACATTCGTCAAAAAGGAATCATACCCCGTAGAATGGCGTCTCAAAGTGCGCGTTACGAACCCCCTCAAAAGCTAATAAACAATCCGTCGCTCTCTCGATATCATTGACAACGGTCGGGAAAAATATTCTGGACATAGACTATTGACAGTGACCAGCCGGGTTACACACCTTTTCGGCCAGCCTTTCCATTTTATGAAGTATTCCACCTTGCCCTGTAACGGAATGATATACTGTAATTCTTTGCACTCCTTACCGTGTCTACGAGTCACCCGAGAGCTGAGCTCGGAGAGGGAGACCCAGGACAGATGATCCGCTTCGGGTAACACGGAATGAGGAACATATTGGCTAGGAGTCACCACTCGATCACCGGAAACACTGGCTCACCTTCTTAATTCTCTTTTTCAGAATAGTTTCTACTTCGAAAATTTCGCCATCAGCCATCTTCTCCAGTTGTAGGAAGCCGGCTGTCCTGTTTGTGGCACTTTCGTGAGACCTTGAGTCCCACGGAGTACGAAACTGAGACAGCTGTTGATATTAATGGACATATGTCAGATTTTTCCGGAATCTTAGATCTCTGACACGTCCGGGATACGCATCGTATCGCCCAGGCACATTTCTAGGAAGTTCTGGAAGACTCGGATTTTTTTTGAAGAAAACGTCCGAATGCCACACTTACCGCAGAATCCGCGGATCAATCCCCCAACCGGACGCTCGATCTGAGGCTCTCGCGAGGCTTCACAGGCTCTCGACCCGATCACCGACAGTGATCGATTCAGCCTTCAACGGCGCATAATCACGAAAAGCGAGTGGATTTTCATCCAGTTTCTGTGATTGGATCGCCGCAAATACGCCGGTTCGGCGCACGGGCTGCTGCGTAGCGAGTCAGCCTGTTGAGCTCACGGCGCTCATACACCTGTATCGTAGCCACATGTACCGTGATCCGAGGTTGCGGAGCTGAACTATCGGCAGCGAAACATCGGTACCAGGGTGAAGCGAAGTTTCTGGAGCCGCGAGAATATTCGAGCTCCTTTCGAGAGCGAACACGAGTACGTTTCTGTCGTTACTGTGAGCGGATGGCTCGGCACCCGGATCGAGCTTTTCGAGCGTAGTGGAAACACAGCGCATTCTGGCATGAGGTGCTCGCCGATGAAGTGCTCTCTCCTCAATACTGGAAGTTTGATTTCGGACCGCGAAATTCAAAACTCCGCGGAGGCACTCTCCGATCATGGGCTAGGGGAGCTCCGCCATCCGCTCGGATCGACCCACTTTCATGCGCTTCTCCTCCGCTCGATCAATGGGGCTCTCGCACATGGCGAAACGAACAGCTTTAGGTGAAAGTCCTGAATTCGAGTTGAATCAGGAACGCTCCGAACTCGGATGGAGAGCGGGTCTTCTTGGACTTTGATTCAATAGGGATCTCGCTCAGATTTCTGCGAGAGTTCGGTCAGAACCCTGCCATACAGTTTCGCAGCGTTAGCGACGGCGCAGCGCCGTACAATTTTGGTGCGAAGCGCAGCCACGGTGGCTGAGAGTTCAGAGGAGCTCCCCGCGTCAATCGCTCTCGCAGAGCGATTGGTGCCTGGTCGTATCCCCGAGGTTGAGAACGAGCCCTATCTGACGCGAATGCCGCTCAGACGAAGACGATTGCACCCCGCTTCATGTGGAAGGGACTCTCCAGAAGAAAATAGAAAGCGTTGACCACTGGACCAGCAAGCGGTCCGGCGAAAAACAGAAACTCTGATTTGTCTTCACGTCCACACGGGACGCTGTTTTTCCTAATCTAAAAAGGTTCGCCGCCGGTCACAAGGTTGCCCGCAGGTCCTCCTAGAAATCCAGCACATCGGGAACGGACCGATGGTTCGACGTAACGAGCTGAATGTGAACCTTGGTTCTTCTGATCGGCCGTCAGGGTCTTCGATCAGCCTTCGGTACAGCAGAGCCTCGCTCGCAAACCCTTAAATCTTCACGAGATTGGAAGTTCCGTCCGTATTGTTGGTACGGAGCGCCGATGAGAGGTGTCAAGCTGCGCGGGCCAATCGACTGCCGCCCAGCGCGTTGATCGAAAATCTCGATTTCGTCATCTTTTCCTTATCTCCCCGTCGTTTTTCCGGAAAGCCCCGGACTGTTGCCATGTCTTCGATCAATAAGTTCGAAACAGCCGCCGAGCATGAGACAGGTATGCTCCGCCTTCCCTTCTGTCCACCGTGGATAAGGTATTGGAGCCGGGCCTGAAAACCGTCCTCAGTCAGAGAAGATTTTCCCAATCTCTCGGCGTTCGTCTGCCAAAACGGCTCTTCCAAAAAAACAATATTGTACAAGCCTACATGAAATTCTGTTTCCATGGGATCGATCCGAGGACATGCGGATCGCGGTGGCACAGTCATCCGAAGTCGAGCATTGGACGCCTCCCTCAAACTTTTTCCGCACCCGACATGCGCACGGCCGCACTGTTCGTCCCAGGAAGTCGAGGCGCTCTTGATCGGGAATCGGGATCGAGCTGTGCCTCCATCACCTTGCCTCCGTCAGACGATCAGCATCTCCGGTGGACATGAAGCGAGACTCACTGCATCGGCTGCCGACTCTTCTTCAATGAGCTCAAGGGAAGCATCAGATCGGTAGAAGACTTGTCACGGGATGAGTTTACCTTGGCGCAGAATTCTCTCAGCCTGGGGGACAAGTTCTATGCCAGACGCAGACGCCGTTCGCTTGTCGATCACAAGAGCGCCTCGGTGTGCCGATTGAAAAATCCGGATCCCGGCGGTTCGTGTCCGGCGGCAGCACCGTCCCGTAGTCCGAGCGCTTCATCTGATTCCGATAACGGAGATACCGCCACCGCCTCCCCTTGCAGAGTACGATCGTCCGGACGTTATGGAAATGCTTTTCAGAAGAGTGGTCTCATGCGGAATGCTGGAGCCTGGAAAACTGAATTCGAACTACCCAGATCTGATTCGGGAAAGTGACTCGAGTCAGCTGATAAATTTTTTTATTGGAGTCTCTGCAATGCCGAGAGGACTTAGACGGCGCTCTAACGCATGCAGGTAGCCAACAGAAGAAGACGCCAACGTTCTTGAGCTCGCGGGGCAGACGTTGTACACGGGCCCACTCCGGAACAGATAACGAGCTACTGACGGACGATATATCCAGTAAGATGAGACGTAAATTTTGAATCAAAAGACTGTGTCGGCTTCTGCACGGGTGCGCCACCTCGGATGTGCGGAAATGTCTCAGTCAGAGCGGAGTGGTGGTGTGTGGTGAGCCTTTCATAATTCTTCTCCGAGCCTAGAAATGCGAAAGGGGGAGCCAAACGCATACGGGCAAAAAACGCGATGACGTCGCTTTGATTGCGTACAGTCTCCGCTCAGAAGTGAGGAGCGGAGCCTCCTCTGACAACCAGACATTGCTTCTCGATATGGGATACTGTAGGTAGTGATGGAATTGAAGCCAGACTGCCCAGCAGCGCAACGAGAGAGGCAGGTGAAGGATTGGATCTCGGGGTACAAGTTCGAAACTCCATTGACGATGCGGACTGGACGTAACTTGTTCCGTGATTTCCTTACGGCAACTACACCGGCGGCTTCGCCGATTGGAGACGTCGGCGTGACGCCATCATCCCGAAATTCAACCTACCAGAACTCGCGCGAAAATCTTGTAGGGTGTGAATACAGTCCTACGATTCGAAGGTGTGTATTGTAACGTGTGATAAGCCAGATAACGAAGGTAGGGAATGAATGTTAATTTACTCCTGGACGAGTAGCCTTTTATACTTTCGAGGTGACGCTCGAGTCGCCTCATTCGGGCAACGCTACCGAATCGGGCGTCCGCGACCGAAACGGACGCATGTCCTTGACATTCACATTACGCTCGCGACCCGCACGATCCCTCAGAGTGTAGGTCTGCGGAGCAACTTCCCGTACGACCGTCCACGGACCTACGAATGGCGGGTGCAGTTTCCGCGACCAGCCGCGTTGGACCCGTTTCATCCGCACCAAGACTTTTTCTCCCTCGTTCCATGAGGCCGGTAATGCCCGAACGGCATCGTAGTTTTTCTTCATCCGGGCTTGTGCCGATATCAAGTTCCGATGACCCTCCTCTCTCGTTATACTCACCAACTGTCGCCGTTGGTTGACCCGGGATGGTTCACCCTTGAGTTCTGCCGTAAACCCGAACAACATCTCGAATGGGGTCTTCCGTAAGGACTCGTTCTCCGTCGTATTAGTATGTATAGCTTCCGTCGATCTGATTTTAGATCGCCAAATGCTCTCGATTCGGTTCGGACGGGATCTGGGATCTGGGATCTGATATTATAACACCTGTGTGGGAGTGATCACAGTGAACTACCCATTGTTCGCACCATCAACACTCCGCGAATTCGTCCGATCCGCGGGTGAATCTGGGCATTCTTCTAGGGGGCTCGAAAGGAACATGACTAGCGTCTGGGGGGAATGCGTCCCGGGCGGTACTTCGAAATTGATTCCGTGCATCAGAAAATGGCCCTTGAGTAGATCATCATTCCTCGCTTCCTCGCGTCCGTTGGCCCGTCGTGTACGGGATTGTAGAGGACGGGAGCCTTGTACGCGCGATGGCTATATGTAGATGCATCAGAACGGCTGATGGCAGATGGAGGGAGGAGGCTGGGGTATCTCTTGGTCAGCGAGCCGCCGCATCGACAGAAGCAGGCTCACATTCCCTGCTTGTCTGAACTTCTCGCTCACTAGCGGTTTTAAGATGCTTTCGAAATCCTGAACCAAGCTCCTCCGTATTTCCAATTCGTATCCGAGGAGCGAAACGTGGTTGGCTACGAATTCTATCTGACGAAGGTCGAGACTCTTGTCTTTATCCTCCCATAACTGTGTATATCGGCTGAGCTGCGGTATAGCTCGGCAACTCGAGAATCAGTATCTTCGGATGCCTCCAAGATCATCTCTCGGCTTCTTATACTTATTGATTTCGGATGCCCGCCAGCATTCCACAGCGGTAGAAGTTGCCAGTCGACGGTGCCGGGCTCGGGACGCCGATAACGCATCGCGGCGATATGGGCATCCCTTCCGTTCAAGTTTATTCCTCCGAGCATTTAAGAGAGCCCAAGCCCCGCTTAGATCACCCTTAGGCTCTTTTGGAATTCCTTACACTCCGGTCACGAAGAAAGTCTCCGCGGATTTTCTGCCGCGGGTGTTTTTGGGAGCGCTAAGACACCCTCCGCACAGCGAGTATTCCTCGGAACGGAGGAAATTTCGCGGTCTTCCGAAGTTCGTTCTAGCAAGATTCCATTGAAGCGGAACCTCTATTTTTTCGACCTCGATCATATCGTTTCCCCAAAATCCCACCTCGATTTCATCAATTTCCGAAGAAGAGAAAATTGACATACCTAATTGAGGTTCTCGTGCTTTCCTATGAGGTAGCCGCGATAATATTAACCGTACCTGATGGCAGTCATGTAATCGAGGCTCTTCTGTATCATATCTGGCTTATTCGATCGGGATGGGCACCTTAAGATATTCTTGACTCAAGGAGCTGCTCAGCTCTGATTGATTCTCTCACGTTGAGCTTAGCGAGTCGCGCCTCATCCTCCAAGGACTCGAAACCGATCACAATGCCCAATATTTCCCAAAGTTCCCCATAGAGCTCGCGGAGGCATTCGCCTGCCTCGAAGTAATCGCCGGCCATCGTCTGACTAGAAAGGGTCCGGAATTCCCTACGCTAATCAGGGCGCAACTTTCTTCCCGAAGGTCAGTGGAGCTTATCCGGAGAGCCCACGCGGGGGAGCCCCAGAATATTTGCTGAAAGCTCTCACCCTGGAAAGATACCAGAGCTTCGTGTTCCGGAAAATGATTTCCATGGTCTTTCCCTACATTGACCTAGTCTAGTTGAAATAAACTGGGATGCAGGGAGAACAAAAACAGGGGGATGACTGGTATCCAGCTGGCTGGGAAAAGCGGCGGGACGGTGGGCGAGAAAAGCCCGCCGAAGGTACGAATAGCTGCGATCTCCTTGTTGATCGTTCCGCCTGTATATAGCCCCGTGGTGCGTGATCTGGTGCCTTTATGTATCATCTCCGGAACGGTGAAAACGGAGCTGTCCACTGTGAAAAAAGCGTTCGTATGCCGAACCCTTCGTCAGTGATGGTATCCTTGCCCATGTGGTAAGATGGATGGATGGTTCAACCCGCCTCTAGAGGTCCCGAAGAGCGAAGGAGGTCGAGAACCGCTCTTAGCGACCAGAGAAAAATAAAGCGGAATTCTGCCGTACTCCGTGGAGCCGCAGTGAGTTACGGCTCAAGTCCACCGTCGCCCGGAGAGCCGGAGTAAAGCGGATCTCCGTAGCTCATGAAGCCGTAGAGGAGTATGATGGCCGGTCATCGGGTAGAGCCGTACCATCGCGATCTCCCTGATGCACCGTCGTTCCGCAGAACCCGCTGCGTCGTACTGCGGCTGATTCCCGCAGATCGCGGCGCGGCTACGGGACTCAGGCATTCCTCGGCCCAAAGCTCCCCATCACGATTTTCGCTCACCTTCGACGAACGATACCCTCGTTCGTTACTTCTCCGGAGGAAGCTCGAGTTTCGATTGGAGTGAAAGCTCCGGAGAGCGGGACACGCAGAATGTGGGCTTCGAATCGGATAATTTGCTTAGAATCAACCCATCTGGATCTATCGAAGCGTGCCATACCCGTAGCATCAAAATGTATGTTTTCAGGTACTCTATTGCCGCTCTCTTCTTCCAGATAAAGCAAGGAGCAGCAGCACTGCGGAGTCGAGCAATCGATGATTAGACGAAGGCGGGGAACCCGAAGGCTCCCAGAGACTCATAACACAGCATTGGGACCGAAGAAATTCGGAAGAGCTTCCATCAGTCTCCAAGCTTGCCCCGGCATGGCTTAGTAGATGTCACGGCATTCTGCCGGAGTTTGCATCTGGATTGCGAAAGGTTGGAACGAGTTGCCGAAACTTGAAGCCGATTCTGGTCCATTCCGATGAGCTTCGGGAGAGATGAGCTCCCGGGAAGAAATTCACTTCTTCGTTCCAGTCGGAGCGGGTTCCGCCCAGGGCGACCCGCATCTCCTGGCGACAGAAAGATGACGGAAAATGCCGGCGCCTACAGCACTCGTCCGGAAGCATACCGGCTTTGCATCGAGTACGAGCAAGTGCGTCGGACGAAAGCGTCCAGCTTACCAGGAGTCCCTCAGAGAGAGCGTTTCTTGCGCGAGAAGAATCGAAAAATACAGCCGCGAGAGGCTTTGGGGTTCCGCAACATCGTTGTGACGAAGAATTCCCCAGCTTTACGAACACCATTGGGGACGGCAAAAAATCCCGATGTTTCCTGGATTTTCAGCAAATCATGGGCCCTCTCGCTCTGGAGATGACGGAAATTGCTGAGAAATGATCCCCACCGGAAGTCGAAAACATTTCCGGGAAATCTCTGAGCGTGAGAATTGATTGAGTATCTCCAATAGAATGCCGTGATTCTCTTATCTTGATGGTTTCGCAACGAATCCAACATTTTGACAGGAAGAGGGTTGAGTTTTTCCTTCCTACGACGGGAGATCGTGCTTCAAGACCCGTAGAATGCCGTGGGTTCCCTCGGTTCCTTCCCCCTTATATTCGATTTCCTCGTCTCATGCTTAGAGTTTCCCAGTTCTCTCACTGCCTTTTTCAGGCAGGTGCAAACCTCCCCTTGTCAGTTCATACCATACCCTCCGATTCCAGAACCTTTTACGAGTCCTGGAACTAGATTCGAGCTGTGGAAAAGGGACTTCACGGCGGATGCAAACATGGCCGTTCCTATCAATACAGGGTCTCCTCCCCATACGCAGAGATACGCTCAGGAGGCTCTGGCGAGCGAACCCCGGGGTTGATATCGACTTCTGTCTCCGCTTGGATCTCTCGACGAGGATCGATGTGTCCAGTTTGAGTCGATTCGAGAGTCATCCAAGAGCTCACGGACTGCAAGGGGAAGATGGATTCATGGAACAGGAATGGATGGATGCTCGAGCTCCGGGAATGGATTCGCATTTCGTGCGGGATCTCAACACGAAAATCTCGTAATCAGTCTCCGTGAAGACACTGGTCTCGAAATGGGTCTCGTCAACGCATTCGTGACTTCGAATTTTCCGACCCACGCGTTGACATTGAGCTCGTACCTTCAGTCCTCAGGTTTCCCACGGGATACCGCTCCACTGCAGCATGAGAATCCGCATCAGTGCGGGCGCTCCCGAATGTGACCCTTCTTACAACACTCTCAGAACTCCCCTCCCAGGACCCAAAAATCGAGGGACAAGCAGGAACTTGTGTACGCGCTTCATAACTGGAACAGCATGACACTTCCGTCTACGACAATCGGAACCAAGATTCGATCTGGATCGCGAATTTCATCGCTTCGCCTCCTGATCCTCCAAGGCGGTCGGCGGTCTCTGCATCAGCTCGTGAGTCAAACCGATACGAGATTGTTCGACTCCCTTCTGCAAAAGCACCTCTGAGCTCTGTAGGGTCAGAAATCTCCGAGTCACGAACGACGCGGAGCCTGAAGTCTTTGAGAGCCGTCTCAGGGGGAAAGATCCAGGGAGAAGGGAGGAGAGACCGGACCACGTAACTCCATGCGGTGCGTTGCGGAGAGTCAACTCTATTGTGAGGTCCTCACTATCGGAGCTCTCTTCCTGTCAACCTGACCGACTATCATAAACTTCATCCATAGAAACAATACAACGCGCGGAACGTGAGGGAATTATTTGCGGGACGGATGGATGAAGGCATCAGGAAATGATGTTTAAGGAGAGCTACAGCTGAAGAATTCCAGTCGGCCCTCTTCCAGTCCATCGGGGTGTGTCGGTAACGTATATTCTGCTTCAAAGAGGATGGAGATTCGATCATACTCGATCCATCCATCTATCATGAATTCAGAGAGGAGTCGGTGAACCCCTCAGAAAAATGCTGATAGTTTTTGGCCCGGATCCGACGTGCCCGCTTTGGGAAAGCTCATCCTGCTGCGAGAAATGATCGACGAATAAATCGTCGAAGTCCGCGGTTGCATTAAACGGACACATTCACACTCTGGATGAGCGACACTCTCGGGCATCTCGGGACGCGCACATACCATGCAGAACCGGCGGCCTTGATTATCACTTCCGAGGAACTCGTGCATAATGAGTTGGTGCATATTTGTGATGCGCTAGTTTTGGCCTGGACCGCGCACCATCCTCGTGCATTCCCGCCTCCTCCCCATGAGTCATCACAACCGTCGCCACTGCGATAACAATCGTATCCAATAATATATCCTTGCTTTGGCGACCCTGATTCCCATCGCAGCGAGAATGATGGTACCCTATCAGTATTTCTTCCGGACATGGTGCCAGGCAGCAAACTCCACCGATGGGATAGAGGTTGTGACCGGCGACCTTCACCGGCAACAGAAATTAACCCCTAACCGCAGGAGCCCTAGTTGCAGTGCCGAGGGCGCGGCGCTACCACATCGATGAGCGACGTTTCTCGAGTTGAGCTCGACGGAGGGCAGTCGGAGGAACTCCCGATAGCCGGGTGTCTACTCATGAACTCCGCCAGAAGTGATGGGTACTTGAGACCGGGGATGAGGCTCGAGAGGTGCAGAGCCATAATTTCGCTACGTTTCCGAGCTGTCGACATACACGAGCACCGAGCTCTAAACACAGGACCTAAGCCGGCATGTTGTCTATAGCGCCGTCCTGAATCTTGATCCGCGAGTCTATCTTGATCCGCGGCACAAGTCAAATGCAGCGTCGCGGAAGTCGCGATTATGCGTGCGATTTGTTCAAGCGGCGAATTTGGTAGAGAGTTCAAGGGGAGCCTTCACCAGTGGAATCATATGTAGCTGCTCATCGAAGGTCTTTGAAAGTTCGATGGTGCCTTCCGGTCGCGTATCGCGGAGTAAACTGGGAAAAGCATCGGATTGTACCTAACACTCGAAAAATCAGGGAAGTCGATACCTCCATCATCAATGGATTCGATACGGAGAACCATTACTGAGAATGAGAGGGAGACCAGAAAATCTCATCAGGGGACCTGATGAGACTATTCGAAAGAAAATAAAATCTCTCCTAGGTAGAAATATTCGCAAACAGGGGTTGAAATCATCGAAGTTGACCGGACCATGCTTTTCGAGCTGTGGAAAAGAATCAGACCGCAGCCTCCATAACGCGCCCTCGCGAAGACGATCTCATAGGTCATTGTTAATTGATGTGAAGCGTGTCCCCCCCCCCCGAGAGCCCATGCTCCGGATCAGTTTCTGGTCAGGGGTGCTTCGAGATTAAGCTCTTAATTCCGGCTCGGGAATAAGACGTCCATATCGAGAATGTTTAATGATAGAACGAAACTCTGAGTGTTGATGGATGTCCGAGATCCAAGTCGAGCTAACTTAAAAAACTGACTCATTAGGGTCGTAGAGAACTCGTCGAGATCGACCCCTCGCCTTTGGTCGCCCTCTGGTTTCCTCCGACGGAGGTAGTTGTTGAGAACGAACGCTAATGTATATCCGCCCCTCCATTATGAGCGTCCCAGGAGTCGGTCCGTGTGGCGAAAAGCCAAAGATCGAATCGGTGGGTTCATCGTAAGCCAATCATCGCTCGCGAAGGGCGACTAGCCCAGTTTGTATCATGCAGAGCCCAGCTACATACGACGAAACCTTCTCAAACGAAGGTTTCTCTTAGCTCTTTTCTTCTCTCCACGACTCTCGACCGAGAATTCATTGTCGATAGCCCCGGCGATTTTCGCGCCCATGGATTTTCGCTCCTTCGGACACTAGCGGCAGCAGGCTGCCGGGACGCGGCATAATGAGGCGCTAGGGGGCCATTTTCAAGCCGACTGGTGGCGCATATCGGCGTCGGTATCGGCGGCAGCGGAGTACCTCCTCACCGGAAGCAGACCTAGCTGCTCAGTCGTCAGTATCAGAGACGAACAGTGTGTCGCTAGTCGCCAGCCAGCCAGTCCCGCCAAGAGCAGCAACATCAACAACAGAGGCAGCAGCAGCCGCCATCACCACAGTCGTCGGAGCAGCATCAGCTGTCGTCGCTGTTCCCCCGAAAACGAACCAAACTGGCAGCAGCTGCACCGCTTGACGGAGGGACGGACAGACGGACAAGCATCGGGATCATCATCCGTAAGGCCCGAAGCGGCATCAAGAGCCAGCTTCTGGCGCGCGTTCCTCCGCTAGATCAGGGGTGCCACGATAGTTCCACGAATGGCACCACACAAACAGAAAAAGATGGCCGACAGCGATGCTGGCGAAATTTTCGCAGCAGAGAATATTCAGAAAAAGAGAGTTAGAAAGGTGTGTGATAAAGGATTTGTGCCCCGAGAGATGGGGAATTGGAAGAGCTTTCCAACGAGATGTAAAAAGTGCCGGGAGTTTCGCAATTATCACAATTGCGTTGCTTCAGGTATTCTTGTGTGTGAGAGTGAGTGAGATGTGCTCCTGTTTCATGTAATTTGGATTTTTCAGGGCAAAGTCGAATACTACATCAAATGGAAAGGATGGTCGCAAAAGTAAGTCGCTTGGTAATCGATAGCTTATCGCTCCGTACTGCAGGGGCAGCCCCTTGCGAG
The DNA here is from genome assembly GCF_000255335.2 of Galendromus occidentalis. Taxonomy (NCBI): domain Eukaryota; kingdom Metazoa; phylum Arthropoda; class Arachnida; order Mesostigmata; family Phytoseiidae; genus Galendromus; species Galendromus occidentalis. The sequence continues at coordinate 11,729 of NW_003805484.1, read as the reverse complement.
TATCGGAGATGGTTTCGCCGCCTGGATCGGAGTAGTTCCCATAGACAATAACATAGCGACCATTCGGTCGATCGGAATTCCCGATGGGGAAAAGAAGTTCTTGCCGGAGTCCGAAGCGTCTCTCCGACACGAGAAGAGACGAGAATCGTTTCATCGTGACCTCGGAGAAGCAGACTGCGGGAACATGTCCTGACTTGAGAATGCATTGCTCCCGTCGCCACCGAAGAGAACAGGAGTGCATCGATGACCTGATCCCCTTTCTCCGCGATTCAGCGGAATCTCTTCCCTTCAGATTAGGTAGATGTCTTCAGATCGCACATCGTACATAGAGTGACTTTTTTGGCTTCCCGCGGAGGGTATCTCGAGTCGAGAGAGAAGTTCGTATGCTGGACGAGCCGTTCAAAAGCAAACACGGAGCTCAGAAGGTACCCGGGCGAACAATCTATTTTGATCGCAGTTTATGGTGTCGAGAACGAAATTTCAAAGCGATCGCCGGAAAATCCTCTCGTTCCGAGTTTTCGCGAAGAGCTTTCCTGAGAGTTTGACTTCTGCTTTCTTCGGTGTGGCCTCTTGCAATGGTTCCGGTGAGTGACTCGATCGACTAGGAACGAAGTTGCAATGGGCGGCTTCGTTCCGTGTGGGACCTGCCGTTCCGTCTGCGACCGCGTGCTCAACTCCCCTGATGGGATCGAGATTTCTTCCGCGGATTTCGCGATTGCCGTGTGCCAATCGTCCATGAGGCCGGCCTTTCATCCATCGAGTTTCCCGTGTTACGGAGACCGAGCATCTCTGAGCGGCTCCTCCGGAGTTCTGTCGCATCCGAAATCTCGGTCGGACGGCAATTCTGCGCTCCTGAGTCGTCCGATCGGAGGAGGGACGATGGGCTTCCGTTGGATGGATTCGTGCCCCCGACCGTGCTATTTGTCGAGCGCGAATCTTTTCCATCCCCGTAGACGGAGTGCTTACTCACCTGGAAAGCTCGACCGTTCCCTATGGAACTCGGTTTTAATATCGCTGGGCGTAATTCTGTGAAGAATTCCGTGACGCTCCGTTGCTTTTGTGATTTGAGATTGTTGCAGATGCGACTCGTGTTCTTTTGTGATCGTGCGGACACTCATCTGTCTCGGACAAGCTATCATTAACTGTAGAAATTGGTGTTTGCATTTCGAATGAGTCCATGCACTCCGTCGCCTACCTGCGCGTCTGCCGTTTGCCCGCCTGTTCGCGAACAATAGAATTCTGTCCAGCGTTTCGGCGGTAATAGAATTTCAAACAGAAAAGATAAACTACACGACTGAGGCAGCCCTCCTGATTGACTGGGGGAACTTCCCGACGTGTCATGGCGATTCCCGCGCTCAGGCTATGCACCCGAAGAAGAGGTGAATCGTGGTGAAATGTTGAGGCCGTCATAAAGATATGACCCAGCCTTGTCGTTTTTCGTCGGGCCGCGATCATAAAAGCGAACTTATTTTCGACACGGAGAAAGAGACGCTAGTTTGCATTTTCGAGCTCCGACAATCGTACCTCGGAGAATTTCCCACCGAGCCCGGATGGAGAACATCAACAGACTCAACGAGATAAATTAACACTCGGACTTGAGAATTAGCTTGAAAGAGCAAAACATTGTCACTGTCATTGTGTCGCTCTGTTTGACCTTCCTTGTCAGTACTTTCACCGCTTGTTTACGTCGCGTGTAAATAATTCGTTATCTTATCGTGCCGATTCAATGTTCGCGCGAGCGACTTGATGACGTCAGAGAGCACGATTGGTGAAGGTGGAACACTACGCGTTTTTCCAGCGGATAGACCGCGATGGTGGAGTGGGATGTAGACGTATACATATGCCAGTCGAGGAGCTCCGGAACACTCGACCCGACGCTAATCGATGATGATCATTCTAATATTGAAAGTTTAATAACGTTGCCCATTTATCTTGCGCAGACACAACACGTGGGAGCCAGAGGAAAACATTCTGGATGTTAGACTGCTCGAGGCCTTCGAGACGAGGTGAGTTCTTCGCAGCAGCTCCGCTCAAATTACTCAGAGGAAGAGCACCAATATTATCGATTTACGCACACTACGGCCATCCACGGCTCTTTCGAAGGATGGGTTTGGGGGACTCGATGGGGCTGTTGAATTTAAACGTTGGTCTAGTTTCTGGAAAAATTGCAATTCAAAAAGAACTCCGTTCTAGATATTGTTTTCCGCTCGGGATATCCTATGGCGCGGTCAATATGACGCGGCGAGATTAGTTTTGATGGTCTTCACTTGTAAATCCATTGTTTGTCGCTGTCGACTCCTTCTGTTGGTGGATCGGTCGTTCGGCCGAAGCAACTCGAACGTTTTGTGGTCAGAAAACTTTGTTGCGCGTTGTGCTTCACCAGAGGATAGCAATCACCGTAGTCGTTATTGACGACTGGGATCAGTTTCAGTGTCCGCGCTCCGCGGGCCGTGGGAGCTGAAATCCACACAAAGAGCTCGTTTCAAATTTTCCAAAGATAAATTGTCTCCCAGAGAATAACTTTTCCGCTCTTACTTAGAGCTACGCTCGACGGTGTCGAAGGATATACGTTCGAACGAATGAGTGTGGCGGCATCCCTCAGCCTGCGATAGATTAGCCATTCTTCTCTCATATTGACTGCCGACTGAAGTCGAATCTATTCATTCCACAGCCATGCAAAGGAGCATTCGAGGAGGAACAATTCGAAATCTCATAGGCGACGGCGAGAGGTGAGTTCTGTTTTCAATCCTAACGTTCATCTGAAGCAGAGAGAAGAGCATCGTCTTGAATGTCCGAGTCTCGATTCCGTAAGCACGAATGCTCGAATCTCTTTCCCTGCGGCGATTCCCCAATGTGGCTGCTGATCATACCCTGTCGAGCGCAAAAATTAGAGGAAGAACTAGAGCGACCCGGTCAGCTGTTTAATGAAACGTCGAATAGAAAAGTTCATCTCCTGACATCTCTTGACGCTTTCTGTGTCGATCGCCAAAGGCCAGTCGAGGAGTCGCTGCGAAGACTCCCCCTGGTCGTTTCTCCCTCTCCGGTCGAGTATCGGATTTTCTGTTTGTTTCTGCCAATGGGAATACACGATCGGAGAGTCGCAGGGAACGAAGATTGCCTTGTCACTCACATGACGTTCGAGCTTCAAAAGTCGGTTGCGCTGCCACTTCATCAAGATAGAGAGGGAGTGTGCTCCATGGTTGCGGCCGCTGCATTTACGTCGTCGGAGAGAAAGAGACTGGGTGACGAGATGAAGACGGCGGATAAGAAAACGACACGACGACCGACTAGGGACGAAGGGTTCAACTGGAGCGGAATATAATGACCGCTGTGGTTACGGAGCGGCTAGTTGCTCGCTTGTCGTCCTGGTCGCCGTGAGTGATTCTGTTCACACGCTAAGAACATTCCCTGCGAAAGCAGTTGATTTCTCGGTGTTCCGGTTCTTTTCTTGCGCCTCCCCTTTGGGCACTTCTGGCTCAAGAACTATCGGACACCATCGAGTTCAGTGACCCTAGTTCACAATTTCTCAAATCTTGATGGCGTTGCTCATCATGATCGATCAGGTCGCGCGCTGGACCAAGTGTTCTCCATTCTCTCCACTAATGACGTTCTTTTCGGTTGAACTCCTTGAATGATTCTTGACACCTGTGCTCTTCTGCTCGCTATGTCATAATCGTCTGATTCTTTTGGTACCCGCCTCCGATCGGTGTCCCGCTTGGACAAGAAACTAAATATTCGTGTGTTTTTGGCGTTAACCCAACTGCCGTCGAGATCCATGATCGACGGGAAATTTTCTGTTCTTCCGGTCGATCGTCCCCGTCCTCTGCAGCCGCCTCATAATCGATGCCTCGACGACCGCAAGCGTGCTCGCTCAGCGAATTGGGAAGCGCGTCCGGTCCAGCACCGACAGGGACGTTATAACCTCCCTTCTCCCCGCTCCAAACGTCCCGGCGTTTCCGTAATTGGAGGACCTACTAATTGGGTGGCTCTTGCAGCTGAAGGAAAGTGTCACTCCAAAGGACGAACCTGCGACCAAAGACGACTCGGAAGATGAATCATCGAGGAAGGAGTCGAGAAGCAGCGCGAGAGACACTTCTGGAGCTGGCACCAAATCCAAAGAGTCCAATCACCATCACCACAGCAAAGACAGCAAAACAGAGGGCAAAGACAAGGATAGAAGGAGTCCACTTCCGAACCGACCTCTCAGCGCGTCCGGATTTGTTGAAAGCCCTGCAGAGGCAGTTAAAGTTAATCAACGATGTGTCACTCCTCTGGCCAAGGAACACCTCAAAGATATTTGTAAGCATCTTCATTGGAAGCTCATACCTCACGCAGAACTTCGAGCCCATTCCGACCGAAGACGGACTGCCTCGGCGTAGCTCCTTGCTATAATATTCAAAATAATATAAAAAATAATGATTGCTCTTCCTCTTCGCAGTAAAACCTCACAAGGAGCCTTCGACAAAGAAGCATGACGATCATTCTCCTCTTGTGAAAAAATCCACTCCTTCAATCTCCGATCCGAAGAAGTCGGCTGGCAAGGACGACAAAGATAAAGTTCCAACGACGAAGGATCACCATGCACATCGAGAGAACAAGGAGTCCACCGGCAAGCCCACTGCGAGCCCCACCGCACATCATCAAACTTTTGACAGCAGCGTTCCCTCGCTCGACAACGGTACCCAGCCGTCTTCACAGAATCATCGGGAAAAGCTGAAACGAGATCGGGAACGCGATGATGACGACGGCGGCGGCGGCGGTGGGAAACCGAAGAACGACTTGGGCTCCCCGGAAATCAAGAAGTCTCGGTTGGATACGTCGTCGCCGACATCGAAGTCCGAACAGAGGTCCAACGAGAAGTCATCGGACACCTTCGACCGTTTGAAGGCGTCTGACGAAACTCGCGACAAGGACAATCTGTCCGAGCGCAGTAGCGCGAAGGAGTCCTCGGTCGATTCCGTCAGTCAAGAGGGATCCTGGGACAACGAAAAGGCCCGCAAGGAGTGGTTGAACGAAGACAGCTCTGCCGACAGTAGTGTGGTCGCAGCGGCCGAACCGGAACCGAAACGTGCGGCATTGGCTGCGAAGAGCGCATCTGCGCAGAACGATGTCGGCCGACAGAACAAGACGGTATGGATCGCTTGATTTTTCGCGCTTTTCCTCGGAAAGATGTGAGTCATTATTTTCTTGATGATGCGACGGGCGACTAAACGCGTTCGTTTGCAGGTGGTAACGCAGAGCTCCATGACTCACGCCTCCTCAGCGCCTCGTTCGTTAGTGTCTGCGGATGCCAACCGGACTGCGAATACTTCTCAGGTTGTCGCAAAACAAGCGGACGCAAAGGTCGGTCTCAATGCGGTCAGGCACGCCATGCCCGCGGTCGTGCCAATACCCGCGATGCCATTCCGGAATATGGTCCAAGCTTCGGTCGCCGCGGCGGCTGCGACGGGAGCCGCAGCAACAGCAGCGTCCCTAGTGACTCCAACGACATCTGCAACAACGACCGTCGCCGCGGTGACAGCAACAACGACGACGTCGACAACAATGACGGCGACGACGACGACAACAACATCGACAACGACATCAGTGCCTAAGAAAGCCTTGCCGAACGATAACAACAACGTGTCTTCTGGAGGTAAATTAATTAGCAGTGGACAGAAACCATCGATCCAAGGATCGCAAACGAAGGACGTCGTTGCTCCAAAAGGTATGTGATCGTTGTTTGCTCCTCCGACACGTAGAAATTTTAGTACCATCCTTCAGAACCGACAGTCATGAAGTCGCTTGGCATTCATTGAGGATGACTAGTCGACGCGATTGGTGTCTAGAAGCCTGGCTCAGTAGATTAGGCTGCTTCTCCCGACTCCTTAGTTGCTCGATCGGCCGCCTCTTTGGTTTCCACGTACCCACTTCATTTTTTAAATTCCCTTCCTTGCCCCCTTCCCCCGTGGTTGACAAGCCTTCATAATGGAACGCTCCGCGAGGTATTCACACCTCTCGGAGATTGGCTTCATTATTTTTCCTCACTCCAGTCTCTAAGTCACGACTCGAATTCTTCTCCCCACTGTGGAATATGTGAATGAATCGTCTGCATTAAAAAAAAACGCGGTGTTCTCTGAGAGGGCCCTTCTCGGGATGATGGCCCTTGAATGACTTTTTGACGACGGATCTGGGGACGGGGAAGGAAGGGAAAATCGGTGACGGATGGGAATCGTGCAGTCTTTTAATTTTGTTCGAACGTCACTAACTGGGGATGAAACGATCCAGCGACCGGACCACAACCGCCGCCACCGCAGCAACAAGCGCAGCAGAAGCAGCAACAACAACATTTGCAACAACTCAAACTGAATCTTCAACAACAACTGCAGCAACAACAACAACAGCAGCAGCAACAGCTGCAACAACAACAACAACAACAGCAGCGACAGCTGCAACAACATCAACAACAGCAGCAGCAACAGCTGCAACAACAACAGCTACTGCAATCACAGCAGCAGCAGCAACAGCAGCAGCAGCAGTCGCTACAGCTCACGCAACAAAACTCAGTTGCGGTCCGTGCGGCCTCCACGGAAGGAAAAGCAGAAGAGACGACTAAACCTCCTCCGGCGAATTGCGTTCAAAACTCCACGCAGTCCGTGGCCTCGAATCAGGCTTCTTCGAAAGCCAATCAGTTCATGATGAAATCTGTGGTGGCTAGAAACGTGCCAACATTATCCAAAGGATCTCAAATGCTCCCTGGTGCCCCTATCGTCACCTCGGTCACGGCGTTGGGTCCGAGCGTGTGTCCACCGACGACCGCGTCATCCTTAATGCCCACAATCCGTCCCAAACCCATGCCACAGGCGACGTCGATGTCGACGTCGGCAACGGCTCAAACGGGTCAGGCGGTGCCTCCACCGCAACAATCCCAGGCGCAGCAGCCGCAGCATCAGCACCACCAACAACCTCCGACCCATGCGAACTCGCTGAACAATCTCCAAGCGGGTCCGATACTTCCGGTCGGTATGCACTTACCTCCCGGGGTTCAAGTCACTCCGGCTCCGAACGCCTCACAAGGTGGGCAGCCCCAGACAAACATTCTCTCACAAAGTAGCCTCGTTTCACTAACCCCGCGAAGTCCACTTACGCAACTGGGTACTTTGGGCTCTCAAGAATCGATGGCGAAGGCGGGTTCAGCAAAGTATCCCGGACAGCAGATCGTTCATAACCCTAAACAAAAGTTTGAGTCCCGGGGTGCAAGGAATTTGCTGAGACCGATGGGTGAGTGGTGGATAAAAAGCGATAAATGGAACTTCTTTGACTACCGAGTGTCTGTGCGAATGGGGAGGCTCAGCCCCTTTTCTTGCCCTCCACGAAACTTCATTTGCATGTTGCATGGCTTCTCAAAAAACGGCAGCGTCTCCTTTTCCGCTCGCTTGCTTGCTCGAATGCTCGTGTCGGTCTCACTCGGAGAATGTCGGGTCCTCGGGCTCCCCAAAGCGACAACCTGCCTACCCGAAACAACTACCGAGAATCGTACTGTGTCATAACGATGTCGTCATCGCCCATTGTGGTTGTCGCTCGCTTGCTCGCTCGCTGAGAGAGAAAGCAAGCGAGGAAGCTAGTCCTAACCCTACGACTCCCGATCACCGTTCCAATCGAACATTTCCACGCAGTTCCAGGTGTAGTGAACCAGAGCGGGTTCATTCCTAAAGTGAATCGCGTGAACTCTCATCCTGCAGATAAGAAAATCATTCCTAGGATATTGGATCGGAACTCTCATAATGCAGTGTCACCGGTCGCCGCCAGATCGACGACAACGTCAGCTCCGATTTCCATAGCTATGCAAACTGGTGTTCAGCAAGCCCAGACGCCTGACCACCTACAGGTAAGCCATTGCTGGAAGGAAACCGCCGACCGGCTGTCGAGCCTTCGGCGTCGGGTATATCCTGCGCCGAAAATATCCTTCAAACGCCTTGGGCATTTATATCATTCGTATACACGCGAGCCATAGGAGTGTGGCCGAAGAACTTGTACTAATCGGACCTTCTTTTCGCAGTCGAATCTCGGCGCTCCACCCGTGCAAGCACCCCAGCAACGCGTTAGGAGAAAGCATAAGGAAGTCGCAACGGTCAGACAAATTCTCGCTTTCACGCAGCAGCAGCTACAGCAGCAACAGTTACAGCAACAACAACAAAAAGCAGCCAAGCAGTCAGCCAATAACGGGCCTGCCGCTTGTCAAGCCAATGCCAACATGAATTCCACCTCAACAACGATTCCCACGACGGTTCCTCCCACGTCGAGCAACGTCACCTCTTCCTTGTCAAGGCCCACAAGTTTCAACTCGAACCCAGTGAGTCTCCCGCTGAGCTCGGATCCAAGCGCCCCGGTCCCGACACCTGTCGCCACGAATGGGTCTCTGAATTCAACGACACCCGCTGTACCTCAGACACCTCCGCAGCCCTTGATCCGATCGGCAATCGCCGACTGGCAGCCAACGCCTCCGAACCTCGTTAACAAAATCCTAATCACCGACGTGAAGGTGAACGCGGTCACGGTGACGGTCCGGGAGTGCAAAACGTCTCACGGCTTTTTCAAGAGTCGGACGTGAACTCGACCAGATCGGGTCGACATCGGGACAGGATCTGTTTTGTACAGTATTTATGTAAAGGACAGGGTATTATTGTGCAGGATTATTCAGATGCGGGGCTCCCTCACTGTGTCAGCCGAATCACTTCGGGCCCAGAAGTCATACAGATCGATGGGCGCGGCGAGACGAATCCGCTTCCCAAGTCTTATCTCTGACGAATTTCTCCTGCATTGGAATGCCCGAGAGTGAGCAACTCGATCGGAATTACTTCGCCAGTGTGGAAACTTCCGACGACGGGATGAACCCGCGTCGGCCTCGCTCGGTTGCATCCGTGTCGGGAGCTCACTCCCTCGAATTCCGAATTAGACGATTCCATGCCGAATCGTCTATTATCTTGAATCGAGACCGACTCGGGTTCTCCATCTGAAAATTTCCTCCCTCTGAGCTGGGGAAGCGGAAACGTTCGTGACGGGCATCGATTCTGGATGGAAGACGATTGATCGATTGATTCGTGCAGGAGGGGTTAGTGATGATACCCAAATGGCAAGCGATCGTGTGCAAGTGCGCAAGAGCCACTTGGTGGCACTCACAATCAGCACAATAGCGTATTTGGTCGATCATGGGCATGTTCATGTGAAAATTGATGGACGGCTGAAGATATGTACCTCAAGAAAACCCACAGAAGCATCGAGATGCGCATCGTGCGCATGTCCTAGCTAATACTAAGCACTCGGCAATGTCGACTGGCGAATTTTCTCATGACGGATCCACCAAGGAAGAGGTTCCCATCCAGCAAAGGAGACGGGGAGGAAAGCGTGGGCTGGAGCCTGGAGCTGAGCGGGGGTTCGCTCTCAACTCTATCGATGACTTCGACAGGATCTAGACTGAACTCCTACGGCTACCCGCTCGGTAGAGAAACTCCCCGTTGTGAGAGCCTACGAGAACGTTGTTGAACATTCGTCGATAACTGTCGTATTCTAATGTGATGAAACACATTGTTGCAGCGGCTCGCGCCTTGTCGCGCTGCATCGAAATTTCTATTCCAATCTATTTATTGGTAGTCTCGGCATTTGTACATACCACTTGATACTTGAAGATTACTAGCGTGATTACGATTATCATATGGAGGAGAATCTCCCCGGGGATAGGACGAGGCAGAACATGACGACGACGGTGATTATACCAGAATGCAGATGGGCCTGTTGTTTTTGAGCAGTGTTCGCCGGAGACGGTTTCCCTTGCGAGAGCAGGAGTTAGGCCGCGTAGTTTCGCAAGCAGAAAGACGGGCAGCGAGACGGCCCCGACAGTTGTTCCTTGTTAGAAAAAAATATTTTAGTCAAACGACTTAGCTGCAGAGTCGATGCGAACGGACGACGAACTACAAACATCGGTATCACAGACGTGTCGAAAAAACCCAATCGATAACCAATCATTTGTCGTTCTACCAAAACAGTCGCCCAAGACCATTCGAACTAGAGGCGAATGATTATCCTGAAGAGCTTTCGGAACCGGCGTAATCCATTCGATTGTATGTACATAAATCCACGAGCAGACGAGGTTGGCGAACAACAATATCCATTATTTGTCAGTCGAGTTTGCGTGTTCTATCGATCAAAGAAGAAATGGTCGAGCCGGGGGCTTGCAGACGCGTCAATTACGGGTTGCATTTCGAGGAACTCTTGTGTCGATTCGCTTCTGTTACTCTGAACGATTGTGAGAGAATTCGGACCTTTACTACCCTTGGCCTTTTTCGTTCCCCTGACTTCGAATACAACCCGTGATGTATAAACGAAAGGAAAAGCAGGAATAAAGCCATAATATACTGTATTCGATTGTGTCATCGTTCATCGCGCCTCTCGGAGAATCTCAGGCTTCCGCTCAGGTCACCCGGAGCGAGTCGGAATTGAGACATCATTATCTCCTAGCGGATTTTTCTCTCTCGAAGGTAATGCTCCCGGATAGCGATCGAAGCGCGATCGGTACTCGAGCGCCCGGATCTCAGCTCCGAAGATGCATGATTATAGGAGGCTTAACATTAACCACGATTTTTCCGTGAACTTCCGCAATGTGTCCTTGCGATGCTCCACGGAGCTTTGAGGGGGCCGGAGATTCGGCCGGGAAACGCCGCGAAAGATTCACAGCACTCGGTAGGGTTCTTCGCAGAGAAAGCCGGCTTCTGCCCAAGTCGGTAAGTGATGCTCGCTGACGTAAAATTCAGATTTAGATCATCATAATCAAAAATAACAATACAACATCATCCTTACTAGAAGCCCAGGTCGGTCACGAGGCGCTCTTCCACCTTTGAGCCCGAGCCCCTATGTTCTTCAATAATTATCGGACTTCGACAAGGCTGAAAATGGAGAATCAGAGACTCATGCATTGATCGGGAACTGAGATAAATCAGCTTTTTCGAAATGCCCGATTCAGGAGTTTCACCTACCGCCCTCCAATCGATACTTCTATACTATATGAACACTCACCCTTGACTCTATCGATGGAAGACTTTGGGGATAAATTTCTCACATCCAAGCTCTTCCATAACAGTCGGACTTTCTCGCCCTGGGCACGCGCAAGGCCACCAGGCACCGATCGGATGTGGCTAATGCCTGGGAATCGCCCATGAGGGCGCCATGAGCACGGTAGTGAGTTGGTCGAGCGCTTACGCTGGAGGTTATCGCAAGAGCATCTCAAAAACTGCATCAATTTGCATCGCCGGACGATAGGGGGGGCAAGCCTTCCTTGCAGGACTATAAGGAAAGACCGCGTGAGATTGTCAATTGAATGAGGGAAGACTTCTCTCCACGACCCAAGAGATGCTACGATCGTGGTGGAGGAGCGGCTCCAATTATTAGGGGATAAGAAGGGCACGAGAGTGAATTCTAAAAGCTCGTGGTGATTCGACTCTTGAACCAACGATGAGCGGTCAAGGAATATCTGATTTCAGACTGATAACCGATGACGATAGACCTCCGGCTTGCTAATACCCCTCCGGATTTTCTCAGTCGTGATCGAGAAACGCGACGAGGAGGAGCCCTGAGCGGCCGTGAGGAATCAGGACCTCAGCGTTCGGGATCGTCGGTCTATCGAACGCTCCAGCCTACGGATCGTTAATCGTCAGCAACGCTGCGGGGCGAAATCCTCCCCTTGATTTCGGCAAGGT